>NW_026916948.1:0-50000 GCF_035046485.1 Aedes albopictus
CCAAATATTTTGAAAATTACAACACGGAAAAAAAGAGTTCAGTCTGAAACAATAAATTCGGTTGTTATTTAATAAGCTAACAAATATCTAGTATAATTCACACACATTTTTTGTTGTTTTGGAGCTCTAAATCTAAACAAGATTGAGGATTTCAACCATTGATTAGTCCGGACTCGCTGTAGTTATAGCCTTAATTGCCAGCTCAAACCTTTTTCTACACAGACAAACTTCCAGCGGGAATACAATTCTTTTAAAGTACACAACAGAGAAAGTCTAGGGATGTTGGCTAAATTTAAATGGATGCACTAGAGGGCGTTGTTTGTTTTTGAAAAGTTGTTAAAAATCGAAATTCAAATACTTAAAAAGAGTAACCTCCGAGTTTGAGCCAAAATATACTCAGTTTTTTGAGCACATCTAGGTTGCACAGTTAACATTTTACAGTTTTTAACTGACACCGGACAAGCCGTTTTCACCACAGCTTTGTGACTTCGGGGTGCATCAAGGAATTTAAGAAACTTAAATTCATATACCTATCTGTCTATTGTTGAACGCAGGAGTGACGCATATTATAGTCCCACTACCCGGATTGATGCGTTCAAAAATTACATACTTTCTGAAATGTTCAATCTCCTTTCGGAAGGCATTTTTCCACTAGTATCTTCTGAGATTCCTCCAAGTATTACTACACGGATTCTTATAGTTTCTATAAGTTCCTACAAGTTTCTTCTGGAATACTCTTAGGAAATCCCAAGTAATTTTTTTATGCAATCATTTGATACTTCTCCAAAACTTCTTTTGGGTTTTCTCAAAAAGTTTCTTCTGGAAATCTTCTAGAGGTTAACTCGTATTATTCTTCTCGATAATCTCTTGCAATTCGATGAGATTTTTTCCAAGAAAGAGTTTATAATCCTGTGAATTTTTTCAGGGGATCCTTCTCGGATTATCCCAGAGGTTTCTTTTTACCGTCAAGGCGTTCACCGTGGGGGCTCCATTCACCGTGTGCCTTCGAATATTTTTTCATTATTTCCATATTATGATTGAATGATATGACAATTTCTCTTCAATTTCACCAATACAACACTAATGTATTGTTACCATGTCGAAACGCTCATTAAAAATATTTAAAAGTATCATTTTGACAATAAAGTGTGTTTACATGAAACGGGTTTCTGCTCGTTCACTGCATTCATAGTGAAAAAACGAAAACTGCGCTAAGGTGATTTAAGCGATAAACTAAATGTAGTAACGTTTTTATTCCACCAAGAAGCAATTAAATTCACATATCAGGTATGTATTTTGCATTACCGAAGTAAGTTTAACAAGGAAGTACGATTACTCGTACTCGTACTAATTGAAACAAAAAGGCACGGTAAATGGGTACCCTAAAAATCAATGGTCTCCATACACCGTGCCCCATATTGTCCCATATATCTGGAAAAAATCGAAAATTTGAAAATTCGTTTTTCTAATAAAAACTTGCAAGTTATTACTTGAAATGAATTTAAACGAAGAAAATTTCCTTGGCTGGATTGTTTTGATCATTTTTAAACAAAGTAGAATAAAATTTCTCATACACGGTGAATGGGTCCCTACTACCACGGTGAATGGTGACCTACCACGGAATTAGGCGACCCTACTACCCTTTACTAATTGTACTATATCACCAAATTTTGTGAAAAATTTTCTACTTCTGTGAATATTGCTTTAATTTTAACCTATAATGAAGGCAATTAAAAGCGGCACCAACAATGTTTATAAGACTAGTGTCAAATGACAGCCCTTATTTGCCCCGAATCCTCTTAGATCCACGGTGAATGGTGCCTTGACGGTAAATTTCTTCTGGAGTTTTTTCGGAGATTCTTTCAAGAAGGCATTCATAAGCAAAATCATTCTGGGTTTTGGCCAAGCTAGAAGAAAAAAAGGGCCCATATAGCCGAGGCGGTAAACGCACGGGTATTCAGCATGACCATGCTGAGGGTGACGGGTTCGATTCCCGGTCGGTCCAGGATCTTTTCGTAAAGGAAATTTCCTTGACTTCCTTAGGCATAGAGTATCTTCGTGCCTGCCACACGATATACACATGCAAAAATGGTCATTGGCAGAGGAAGCTCTCAGTTAATAACTGTGGAAGTGCTCATAGAACACTAAGCTGAGAAGCAGGCTTTGTCCCAGTGAGGACGTTACGCCAAGAAGAGGAGAGAGAGAGGAGAGGAGAAGAAAAAAATCCACCAAGAGTTACAAGCACCAAAATGTTCCTTTAGAAACGAAAGAATTTCTTCTGGGTTTCTCCAGGAAACTCTTCTGAAATTCTTGCATAAACTTTTCCAGGGGTTCTTTGTAAGATTCCTGCAGGGGTCTGGAATTTTAATGCTTTCGAGTGATTTTGCTGGATTCTATCTTTATTCGTCTTTGGAATTTATCCAAGATTCTCTGCAAGAGTACTGCGTTTTCTCCAAGATTGTTTCTGGGAATCCTCCAGGAGTTAATGCTAGGTATACTATATATATAGATGCATTTGAGAGTCTTTCATGAGTGGCATTTGGGAATCCTCCAAGACTACCGTCTGCAAATCTTCCTGGAGTGTTCCTTCTGGTGTTCCTTTTAAAATTTTCCAGGAATTATTCAGAAGATTCTTCTGAAAGTTCTCTAGAAGTTCCTTGTGTGAATCCTTCAGAAGTATCTTCTGAAAATCCTTAGTTTCTTCTGTGAATCCTTCAGGAGCTCGTGCAGAAATATTTAGACCAAGTAACTTGATTGAAGCTCCTGAATTTCAGACTAAATTCCAGTTCTCTACAGGAACTAACTCCTAACAGACTAAACTCCTTAATTTCCTAAAAGAATAGCTGAAGGATTTTAGCAATCCCTAGCAAAAATTACTTAACATATCCAAGATGGCATATTTAAAATGATCGAAAAATCGTATTTCTGGATGGAAATTCTGGATAAAAATTCTGCATGAATTCGCCGAAGCATGTTCCTGAAAGTTAACCCAGATTGACATCCTGAAGAAATCCCCGGAAGGAATACCAATGAAAATGTCTTACACAATAAGCAAATGAACTTGTTTTACGCTTGCAAAATAAACTGCTAAAAAGAGTAAATGTAAGTGTTGTAAGCTACTGTGACGCATTCGTCTTTTATGTCATCATGGGTGGTTACTTATAATTCATTTATGGATGCATTTTCTCAAGAATCATGTTAAGCTATAAATAACGATTATTTGAGGGAAAAATTTGACAATAACGAATGGTGATAAAAATGGAGCTTGAAAAAACGTAACATACTTATCTGTACATAGTTGTTGTTGAAGTTGCAATAGGATGTTCGTAGAACTAAATTGCCGATACTCCCAAAAAGTTATCCCGCAATTTGGTTTCTCAAACCAAATCTAAATAGAAAATACGGTTAAATCAAACTAAATTTGATGTTTGCCAATCTTTTTTACTCTGCGAAGTAATCCAAAAATTTAAACATTTTCAAAGTATTTCGCTAGTTTTACGGCTCTTTCAGTCTATATTAAGCAGCTAAAACGCCTTTTGCATCTACTGTCCTACGTTTCGGTGTGTATTTCACCTTCTTCCAGAAGAAGGTGAAATACACACCGAAACGTAGGACAATAGATGCAAAAGGCGTTTTAGCTGCTTAATATAGACTTAAAGAGCCGTAAAATAGCGAAATACTCGTCAATTACAATCGTTAGCGTCAGTCAAATCCGCAACCATTTTTAAAGTTTAAAATTTCCATCTTCCACATTATTTTAAACAGAACAATGATTGTATTATCAATATCCTTGAATGCTTAGTAAAAATTCTGACACCATTACATCAACTTTTGAATTCTGAGCAGTAGTATAGCATTCTAATAACTATTCATATTTACGCCATCTAAAAGAATCACAACTACTGCTACTGGTCAATCAATTCATGCTCTATCATACAATTAACGAATTTGAATATTGCTCCAACGTCTATGATACCCACCGGAATTGCCGGGTTCGCCTGCTAGGCAACATAGGCTTCATTAGTGGTGGCAACAACAGAGCAGCAAAACACGCCCCCGGCTAATCAATACTAGCTTTTAGTTAATATTGAAACCCTTCGTCATCAATCAAGCCTCCAAATGTGCATTCAAGGGGAAATATATCAACAACTCACCGGTGTGCTGGCTGGCACCGCACCAGTAGTGTCGGTACTGACTGATTGGCAGTGAACCGTACATTTCTGAGGAGACCCCCAGAGGAAATAGATTGAGTAGGTACGTTCGGTGTTTGTATTAAGTGGGAACTACAGGGGATAGACAAAATGATCAGGACAGGCAAAATTTTCACTTTTCAAAAAATGTCCAATTAGCTGTAACTTTTCGAAAAGTGCATCAAATCTTCTCAAATTTTCACTGTGAGTTGATCAACTAGTTGTGTATCAGTGGACAAAAATTGGAAAAGATCGGGCAATCCTGCATGAAGTTACAAGCATTTCAGAAAAAGGTAGAATTATCCGATAGCCAACTTTGAGCTGTTATATCTCCGGATTCAATGAACCGAATGCAATGAAATTTTGTCCATTTATGACTTTTATAATGAGCTCTGAAAAACGTTTGACTTATCTTGAAATTATTAACAAGAGAAAAAGTTATAGCGATTTCATTAATTTTATGATTTTTTAGTAAATTGGTCTATTTTTAATATGCTTTCCATTACTTTTTCAATGAATTGCCGCCTATGTTGTTATTTTCTTTCAAAACATATCTGAATTCAAGACCATCGGAGGGAATTTAAATAAACTATAATTAGCATCTTGAATTTTGAAACGATGTTGAAATTTAAGAAAATTTGGTGTTTTATTAACAAAATAATCTTATTGTTATAATTTTCTTCCTTGTTAAAAATTTTAAATTATGTCAAAAGTTTTTCAAAGCTCATTATATAAGTCATAAATGGTCAAAATTTCATTGCATTCGGTTCATTGAATCCGGAGATATAACAGCTCAAAGTTGGCTATCGGATAATTCTACCTTTTTTAGAATCTTTATAACTTTGTGCAGAATAGTTCGATCTTTTCCAAATTTTGTCCACTGATACACAAATAGTTGATGAACTTACAGTAGTAAAAATTTGAGAATATTTGATGCACTTTTCGAAAAGTTACAACTATTTGAAATTTTTTTGAGAAGGGAAAATTTTGCCTGACCCGATCATTTTGTCTATCCCCTGTATATGGGCGTCTCTTGTACACTGTACATGAACTGAAGGAACTTCACACACAGATGACTCATTAGCATTAGCATTAGCATTAGCATTAGCATTAAGCGAGTCGCACAAATTCGTAGGTGGTACAGTCCTAGACCGCTGTTATGAGGGTTGCCTCCTTCCCGTCCGAACCAAAGCACAAAGATTTGGGACTAATCTCTGACTCTTAGACAAGACTGACGTAATCCTCCAATGGCCGAGCACTGTCCTGGTCACGTCCTTGCGACTGCTGAGGAATGGGAAAGGTTTGTTAGTTTTGAACACCTATGAAAAATGTAGACAACTCTACGATCTCTCAGGCCTAGGTGTCACGGGAATTTGGGTGTTGTTAGTGGAAGGGTAAACTCCAAAGGATACGCTTGGTTAACGTTCAGGCACACCATTGTTAGACTGCTTCGAATCAGTTGTCTGGCCAATTCATCCTCGTCATCTTGTTGGCATTTGGTTGAATTACTAGATTCTTCGGTTGATAATCTGAAATATAAAATAATATTAACATCGTACGTCAAATAAGCTACATATTAGTGATACGCTCGCCACAGTTACATATTTTTAAAATATTATTTATATAGTATGATACATTTACCTGAATCCTGCTGAAATAAAATGTTGATTAGCAGTACATTGAAACACAAATACTACAAAACACAAGGAAAAGAGCATCAAAATTTGATCTTGGAATATTTAAAAATACGGTAAATATCAAGATCAAAATTTGATTTGGTAGATCTTACACCGCAACGCACCATTCTAAGGTGATCTACCCACGTTACGACAGATGACTCATTCGAGAGCATTTATTAGCATGACAATTTTGTAGATGCAACATCGTAAAACGACGCTTAAAGTATGTACCAGTTGGGAAAATTTAATACAGGGTGTTAGGTTCGTGAGTGCAAACTTTTTAAAGGGTGATAGAGGACCATAGAGTTTTACGCATATGGTCAAATTTCAATCGTTGCATAGTTATTGAACTTTCCATGTTTTTGACTATTATCATAGGCTTAATACTCTATTATTGCCTTAACTGGCTATAACTTGAAAATGGTCAAACTTATCGCAGTTTTTTTACCCTTATTCGAAAGATTATTGAATTTTCTATCAAATGGCATCTTTGAATCGATTGGTTTGTTACCTAACTAAATTTTCTAGAGCAAAAAGCTCAAAAGTAGTGTGTTTTAATTTGTTTTTGTCAATTATCTTTGAAATATGCGTACCGCCAGTCGGGGTGACATTGGGCCTGGGGGGTAACTTTGGGCCAAAAATCAAGAAAGGTATTTCGCTCAAAATACTAATATTTATCAAAGTGATAATCAAAAAGATAATAGAATATGGTAAATATAACATGCGTTGACCATCCGATGTAGAAAAAAGTCAAATTTAGTTGATTTTCCATTAAGAAAAAGTGATGTGAATTTTATTGTTGGGCGTTCTATACAAAATCGTTGTTTTAAAATGTCCTGTAGAAAACAGCTGAACACCGGACATGTAAAGATTTGCTGTTTTCAATGTGTCTTTAGCAGTTATTTTGAAAAGTAACATGAGTTTTCTTGGTTTTGTATACTATTTTGTATGAAAATTTTATTTATTCTAGCTGTAAAGCAAATTATTCATTTTGGGGGTGACTTTGGGCCATATAAAAGCAATGCAATCAGTACAAGAACCCTACAAATGTGAATTAAAACCAGTGTGAGTATTCACATTATTTTATGCATAAAACAGTGTAATATTTTGTAAATTAGTTAGGTTCATGCAAAATTAAAATGCAAGCATATCAGTTTGTACGTAGATGATAAAGTTATAATACTTTCGTCTTTTAAGAATACTAGTCGGGATTATGTTTAAGAGATAGCGGGTTCATTGCATTGAAACATTGATCGTTTACAGTGAATGTGATCAAACTTTCACGTTTGTTTGTCTGTGATGTTATTTTAAAATAGCTAGATGCTGATAGGTTGTGTGCAAGCATCTATTTATTCAATAATTTTGATTTGTAAGCGATATTTTCTCACATTATTGAACTGTTTTGTTCGAATTTTAATGTTTGGCCCAATGTCACCCCCTAGAAGGGGTGAAATTAGGCCAATTTCAATTAAGCTATATCATTGTAAAAAAATAAAGTTGAAACATTTGTACTTTACACAATCCTAGATAATACTGAGATGAACGTGTCTACCGAATTCAACATTGATTTAGAGCTAAAATATTATTGTAACGACCTACAAAGAAATCGACTATGTAATTTTGGCCCAATGACACCCCCACTGACGGTAGTAATTTAAAATTCTTTCTTAGGCAAAGTTGTGGTCCTTGTTTCACTCTACAATTCGTTCTTTAACATCAAATTTCTATCTCTTATCGTTTTCTTTCAATTTCGATTTAAACTTCGCATTTTAGATCAGAAATTTGCAACTGTCAAGGTAAGCACTTTTTTTTGCGCACTGTGCTGCACATTTAAATCGAAATTACAAGAACACGACAAGAGCTAGAAGTTTAGTGTCAAAGAACGAATTGTAGAGTGGAACAGGGGCCACAACTAAGAAATAATTTTTATTTATTACGCTTGTTTCAAAGATAATTGACAAAAACAAATTAAAACACACTGTTTTAGAGCTATTTGCTCTTGAAAACTTATTTAATTAACTAAACCAATCGATTCAATGATGTCATTTGATAGAAAATTCAATAATATTTCGAATAAGGGTCAAACAATTGCGATAAGTTTGACCATTTTCAAGTTGAAGCCAGTTAAGGCAATAATAATCAAAAACATGGAAGGTTCAATAACTACCGAACGGTTGAGATTTAACCATATGCGTAGAACATTTTTTTTTCACCATTTACGGTCCTCTATCACCCTTTAAAAAGCTTGCATTCACGAACCTAACACCCTGTATATTCCAAGGTAATTAGACTTAATTAGACCATATAGGCCTAAAATGATATACGTTCATTTTTTCAGTAGAATACATTTGGATCACAAAAATTAAGTACAATTGTCTAATCCTTTACATTACAAAGAACTTTAACATTTTCCAATTAAGTATGTGTTGAAAACTTTTATAAAATGTTTGTTAAATCCTAGTAGGTACTCGATCTTTTTTTAAGGACAGACTTGTTAGAATCCCAAAATGGCCGCCACAATGGAACCTACTCACGATTTCGAGGGCACAAATCTCTTCGTAAACAAAACCAGTTGATCAACACTGGTGCACTGACCTTATTTTCCAATGGGAGGAGTGTTTGAACAATATTTGTTTGACATGCAACTTAAACTAACATGAGACACGAATATAAATATCATTTAGTTATTCGGAGATAACATAAAATGCTAATATATTTTAGTTTATGCGAAACCGAACTGAATATTGACAATTCGCGACTATTGAATGGATACCAGCTGGTGCAGGGATCAAGTCTATCAATTACATTTACAAGTTTATCAATTACATTTACATAACACAGGCAAGTCTAACATCATGCAGTATATAAACGTTTGCCAACAAATATTTTAACCAATTCATTGTAATCATTGCACAAAGAAAGCTATAAATTATTGACACGAATACAAATTTCATTCAATTCGAATCATAATTGATTTAGATCTAATACTGCGAGTTTTTAATGCAAATCAGCTTTATTAACGGCATGTTGTAATTTTTTAACAGAATTTTAGCCTAGCTAGGCCTAGGCCTGGTTCAGCTCGTCACTTTTTGTAGCTATATTGATAATGGGATTTGAACACGTGTTGACGGAATGAGTTGCATGCGTTCTAACCGACTACACCAGATTCACTCTCGCATTTGTTAAGTTTGGAAATACACCGGCCACGGGTTGAAACTCTCTCCAATAAAGCTAAATAATAATACGATAAAACCGGCTGTCATTCAACATTTGTTCTAACAATTTTGATTGTGCAATCCGCAACAAAGCCAAACAACCGCGTGGCTGCTAATGCTAATGCTGTGAGCTGTGATTATTTACATTCGGATTCTGTCTAGATTGTGTTTGAACCATGTACCGGTAGGTATGATACCTCTCTGTCTGTGTGTATATGATGACTAGCGGTTGTGATGATTATCTGTACAAATAATTACAAATCCCAACAATCACGGCACGATGCCGCGGCGAATCTCCGCCCGGCTTTCGGCTTGTTGTGGTAAACGATGTTAAATTTACTAATAACTCATGCTATGGGGAGGGAGAGATCACTGACCGCACACCGCACCAGCAATGATGGATGGCGGGTGTGTATGTGTGAGTGCATGGTGGTGCGGTTTAGTGCGCTAAGCGGTGCCAACACCGCGCGCCGTGCCGTTAGTAATTGAAAGCAAAACTCGAATCGGAGCATCATATGTACCTACAAATGCAGCAATAAAAATGCAAATACTTTCAATTTGCATAGGTACTTTCGTGTGGTCACGTTATGCATGTTTAGATTGAGTGCATTCATAAAGCCGGACTGAAACTGCTGGTGCCGCGGCGCGGTATGCCGGAATTTTAGATGAGGATGGTTTTAATTTATGAATTGTGATTGTTTAGGTTTGCTTTACGCGATATATGATGGATCCAATTAGGCGTTGGTAGAGTACATCAGAGGTTTCAAACTTGGTAGCAGAGTTGCACTCTGTCACTGTCAATGGTAAGCAAATCGCTGATTTTGATAAGCCGACTCACGGTGTGCCAAAAACCGTTATTAACAAATAAAAATGTCCACCCAAGTGGCACCCGGCATTCGAAAGATATGCTATTCTAGTATGTCCTCTGAAAATTTGAAAATCTTTCATCGAGGGAAACTTAAGTTTTTGTCATTTGAAGATTTTGAGCCATTTCTATAGGATTTTCCTATATGAGTAAATATGCACGCACGGTGTGCCTGATACCACTATTAACAAATAAAAATGTACTCCAAACTCACACCCGGCGTTCGAAAGATATACTATTCTAGTATCTCCTCCGAAAATTTGAAAATGTTTTATCGAGGGAAACCAAAGTTTTTACTGTTTGAAGATTTTCCTCTATTTTCATAGAATAAGTTCATATATGGTAATATTGCCATTGTCATTGGCTCTTCAAATCATAAGCAAATACATATTAGTAAGTTTCACAAACACCATTCCGAAGATACAACATTCAAACAACTTCTCTGAAAATTTGACAACATTTCATTGAAACGCTCGCAAATTACAGTGGTTTGAAAATATCATATCATATCTTGATAAAGTGTAATGAAAATGTGGTAACTTCATAGAATATTATTTCAATTTCTCGTGTTGTTCATTCCTCGCAATGAATATATATTTTGTAAGCGATACTATTACAAAACTCAGTAAGTTTTTTTAACGTGTTTATAGATAAAGCGGTAGTATGCATATCTCAAATGAAATTGAAATTGAAAGCTTAAAATTGTTGTTACTGATGATCATTCAAATGTAAAATTTCTAAATTCACGGAAGAGACGTTAGTAACATGACGTATAAAACCTGGGTAGTAAAACGATTAGCATTGAGGTTTACTTTAAAAGCTTCAATATCTTAAACATTATACCAACGATTGACAAAGCTTCCTAGGAATACCAAAACATTGGGCTGTTAATTCAGTTTAACCATAGACTTAAACCAACATGTTTAACTCTCGTTTCACCATGAAACGTTTTCAAATTCACCGGCAAGATACCAATATATTTATAACGTGCTTAAAAACAAACAAACACTTAGAAAGTTTATGTAATCAAAGCTCACGGCGTGCCACATTTTTATTTGTATTCGAGTAACAGGTAGAACTATGAAATATTAAACTACGGTAATTGACATTCCTCTCAATGAAATGTTGCCAAATGTGGAGCGGACCTGGTGTGATGGTTAGAACACTTGACTATCACGCCGAAGACCTGGGATCGAATCCCACTCCCGACAAACTCACAAAATTTGAGTTCTTTCTTCGGAAGGAAAGTAAAGCGTGGGTCCCGAGATGAACTAGGCTAGGGCTAAAAATCTCGTTAATACAGATAAAACAAAATGTTGCCAAATTTTCAGAGAAGTTACTTGAATATTTATTGTACTTTTGGAATTTGTGAAACTCATGACGCCGTTCTACACTAGTTCGCGTCATGGGATGAGAAAAAAATAGGGGTTTGGGACCCTAGAAACTCTAATGCGTATATCAGTTGAACACCCGAAGTTCTCAATTCAAACTTCGGTCTTTAACTGTGAAGTCCAATATTTTTTCGAAATTTTTTTCACTATGACACTTCTAGGGTTCCAAAACCCTGTTCTTTTTTTCTCATCTCATAATACGATTTTTTATTTAATTTTGTTTATCAGTGTTATTATATGTTTAAGATATGAAGAACACCGCATATTCCCATATATGAGCTAATTCTATGAAAATATAGGGAAATTTTCAAACAGTAAAAACTTTGGCTTCCCTCGATAAAACATTTTCAAATTTTCGGAGGAGATACTAGAATAGTATATCTTTCGAACGCCGGGTGTGAGTTTGGAGTACATTTTTGTTTGTTAATAGAGGTATCAGGCACACCGTGCGTGCATATTTACTCATATAAGAAAATCCTATGGAAATGGCTCAAAATCTTCAAATCACAAAAACTTTAGTTTCCCTCGATGAAAGATTTTCAAATTTTCAGAGGAGATACTAGAATAGCATATCTTTCGAATGCCGGGTGCCACTTGGGTGGACATTTTTATTTGTTAATAACGGTTTTTGGCACACCGTGCGACTGCGATCCAAGTCAGCGTGCGCTCTATTGAGTCACCGTCACTTTCCTTGTTCCATCAGAACTTGACTGACTGTGATGGTGTGTGGATATATTAGAATAACTAGCCACAGAAGTCCAATGTCGCGACTGTTCGTGTGACTAACATCTAGTTTGCCACGCCCTGATAGCGTCAGTAGCGGTACTAGAAGTGTCAAATAAATTTTGTTCACCAAAACAAAAGGTCCTCTACAAGATGGACACATAAAAATAGTCAATTATTGCAATTAAAGTTATTAACATAATTGAATGGGAAAAGTGACTACAGCGCCATTGGAGTTCTAGTGTATTTCTATTGTGGATATAACTGGTCGCAGAAATTCGTTTAAAAATCCAAATGAAGATTTACTAAGCTGCCCATAACTGCATAACAGTCACATTGGACAAAAGTAGGCATTGGAGAAAATGGAGCTCAAAGTTTGCAATTTGCGTTAGTATGGAAAAGGATCAAACTTTAAAAAAAAAATGTCAAAAATTCAAAATGAATCCTTTTGCAATGAAATCTTCTATGGATCTTCTCCTATGCTGGGCGTATAGTTGAAAAAATAATTAGAACAAAATATGATCAGCGGTTTGCTATGAGGCCAGTACAAAATATGTAACAAGTTTTGCATGTTGGTCATATAAAAGTTTGAGTTTTGGCAAAAACCACTAAAATAACACCTCAGTTGCAATGATTTTGATCTAGAGTGCGGGTCAATATCAAGTCGTTGCCTGTCATTGTTGTTTTGATCTTGAACAGTCTGGAGTGATAGTGACGATGGTGCAATATCAGTAGTCACCTGACAAGACTGATATTGCGCAACTCTGCGGTAGTTATATACGGTAAAATAACCGTTTCACCATGCTTGATGAAGCCAAGTAGTCACGTGGTTATTTATCCATACATTTCTATCTAGGGAACCTCCCACGAATTTATCTGAAAACTTAACCGGGAATTCATTTAGTCATTCAATTATCCAGCGATTCTCATGAAAATTGATTCAGATATTCCTACAGGAATACCTTCAACTATTTTTATGGGAATTCCAATGGACTTATACACCGATGAACAGAATTCACTCCGTTCGAGAATTTCGACACTAGAGCGGAGCCAATTCTAATCTGAGTCGTCCAATTCTGATTGAAGACGACCTCGCTCTAGTGTCAAAAATCTCGGAACGAATGAATTCGGTACATCGATGGATAAGTCCAAAGCATATGGACTTATCCACCGCTGAACCGAATTCATCGCGGTCCGAGAATTTTGACACTAGAGCGGGGCCATTCCCAATCAGAATCGTTCAATTCTAATTGGAAAGACCCCGTTTTAGTGTCAAAATTCTCGGGCCGCGATGAATTCGGTTCATCGGTGGATAAGTCCATTATACAGGAATTCACCCAATGTACGACCATGGACTTTGCATCGATGAACCGAATGCACTCGGTCCGAGAATTTTGACAATAGAGCGTGGTCGTATCCAATCAGAATTGGATGATTCTGATTGGAACTGATCCCGCCTCAACGGTTCGAACAGGAATTCATCCAAAGGTTCAGCATACGATAATTCATCCAGTGGTTCCTCTGCAGATATCTTCAGCAACTCCTCTAAGAAATGCCTGGATTCATTCAGAAATTCAACAAGAATTCAACGATTCCTACGAAAACTCTTTCACAGAATCCTACGGGAATTTACGCAGAGATTCCAACGGAAATTTCTTGAACTATTCCTACAGCAATTCATCCAATGATACCCACTTAAATTCATCCAGAAATTCATACTGAAGTGCAACAAACAAATCCCACTAGAATTCATCCAACAATACCTGTTGGAATTACTTCAAAAATACCCCCGGAGATTCCTATTCGAATTCATACAGCGCTGCCTATGGAAATATAACGAGCGATTCCTACGAGAGTTGATCCAGTCAATTCATTCATACCACGAATTATCAATCCATTCTCCTGGAATTGCTCCAGGGATTCTACCGAAAATTCCTCTAGAGATTCCATCGGAAATTTTTCCAGGGATTTCACCGGGAATTTCTCCAGGGATTCCACCGAAAATTCCTCCAGGCATTTCACTGGGAATTCCTCCAGGAATTCCTTCAGAGATGTCACTAGGAATACCTTTAGGGGTTCCACCTTGAATTCCTCCAGGGAGTACCTTTAGGGATTCTACCGAGAATTCTTTCAGGAATTCCACCGGGAATACCTTGAATTCTTCCAGGGAGTACCTGTAGGGATTCCTCCGAGAATTGCTCCAGGGACTCCACCGGGAATTCCTCCACGAATTCCACTGGGAATTCTTCCAGATATTCCACCGGGAATTCTTCCAGGGATTCCACCGGGAATTCTTCCAGGGATTCCACCGGGAATTCTTCCAGGGATTCCACCGGAAATTCCTCCAGGGATTCCTCCGAGAATTCCTCCAGGGATTCCTCCGAGAATTCCTCCAGGGATTCCACCGGGAATTCCTCCAGAGGTTCCACCGGGAATTCCTCCATGGATTCCACCGGGAATTCCTCCAGGGATTCCACCGGGAGTTCCTCCAGGGATTCCACCGGGAGTTCCTCCAGGGATTCCACCGGGAATTCCTCCAGGGATTCCACCAGGGGTTCCACCGGGAATTCCTCCAGGGATTCCACCGGGAATTCCTCCAGGGATTCCACCGGGAATTCCTCCAGGGATTCCACCGGGAATTTCTCCAGGGATTCCACCGGGAATTTCTCCAGGGATTCCACCGGGAATTCCTCCAGGGATTCCACCGGGAATTCCTCCAGGGATTCCACCGGGAATTCCTCCAGGGATTCCACTGGGAATTCCTCCAGGGATTCCACTGGGAATTCCTCCAGGGATTCCACTGGGAATTCCTCCAGGGATTCCACCGGGAATTCCTCCAGGGATTCCACTGGGAATTCCTCCAGGGATTCCACTGGGAATTCCTCCAGGGATTCCACTGGGAATTCCTCCAGGGATTCCACTGGGAATTCCTCCAGGGATTCCACTGGGAATTCCTCCAGGGATTCCACTGGGAATTCCTCCAGGGATTCCACTGGGAATTCCTCCAGGGATTCCACTGGGAATTCCTCCAGGGATTCCACTGGGAATTGCTCCAGGGATTCCACCGGGAATCCCTCCAGGTATTCCACCGGAAATTCCTCCAGGGATTCCACCGGAAATTTCTTCAGATTCCACCGGAAATTTCTTTCAGGGAATACCTTTAGGGATTCAACCGGGAATTCCTCCAGGGAGTACCTTTAGGGATTCCACCGGGAATTCCTCCAGGAATTTCACCGGGAATTCCTCCAGGAATTTCACCGGGAATTCCTCCAGGCATTCCACCGGGAATTCCTCCAGGGATTCCACCGGGAATTCCTCCAGGGATTCCACCGGGAATTCCTCCAGGGATTCCACCGGGAATTCCTCCAGGGATTCCACCGGGAATTCCTCCAGGGATTCCACCGGAAATTCCTCCAGGGATTCCACCGGAAATTCCTCCAGGGATTCCACCGGAAATTCCTCCAGGGATTCCACCGGAAATTCCTCCAGGGATTCCACCGGAAATTCCTCCAGGGATTCCACCGGAAATTCCTCCAGGGATTCCACCGGAAATTCCTCCAGGGATTCCACCGGAAATTCCTCCAGGGATTCCACCGGAAATTCCTCCAGGGATTCCACCGGAAATTCCTCCAGGGATTCAACCGGAAATTCCTTCAGGTATTCCATCGAGGATTCCTTCAGGTATTCCACCGGGAATTCTTTCAGGGAGTCCACCGGAAATTCCTCCAGGGATTCCACCGGAAATTCCTCCAGGGATTCCACCGGAAATTCCTCCAGGGATTCCACCGGAAATTCCTCCAGGGATTCCACCGGAAATTCCTCCAGGGATTCCACCGGAAATTCCTCCAGGGATTCCACCGGAAATTCCTCCAGGGATTCCACCGGAATTTCCTCCAGGGATTCCACCGGAAATTCCTCCAGGGATTCCACCGGAAATTCCTCCAGGGATTCCACCGGAAATTCCTCCAGGGATTCCACCGGAAATTCCTCCAGGGATTCCACCGGAAATTCCTCCAGGGATTCCACCGGAAATTCCTCCAGGGATTCCACCGGAAATTCCTCCAGGGATTCCACCGGAAATTCCTCCAGGGATTCCACCGGAAATTCCTCCAGGGATTCCACCGGAAATTCCTCCAGGGATTCCACCGGAAATTCCTCCAGGGATTCCACCGGAAATTCCTCCAGGGATTCCACCGGAAATTCCTCCAGGGATTCCACCGGAAATTCCTCCAGGGATTCCACCGGAAATTCCTCCAGGGATTCCACCGGAAATTCCTCCAGGGATTCCACCGGAAATTCCTCCAGGGATTCCACCGGAAATTCTTCCAGGGATTCCACCGGAAATTCCTCCAGGGATTCCACCGGAAATTCCTCCAGGGATTCCACCGGAAATTCCTCCAGGGATTCCACCGGAAATTCCTCCAGGGATTCCACCGGAAATTCCTCCAGGGATTCCACCGGAAGTTCCTCCAGGGATTCCACCGGAAATTCCTCCAGGGATTCCACCGGAAATTCCTCCAGGGATTCCACCGGAAATTCCTCCAGGGATTCCACCGGAAATTCCTCCAGGGATTCCACCGGAAATTCCTCCAGGGATTCCACCGGAAATTCCTCCAGGGATTCCACCGGAAATTCCTCCAGGGATTCCACCGGAAATTCCTCCAGGGATTCCACCGGAAATTCCTCCAGGGATTCCACCGGAAATTCCTCCAGGGATTCCACCGGAAATTCCTCCAGGGATTCCACCGGAAATTCCTCCAGGGATTCCACCGGAAATTCCTCCAGGGATTCCACCGGAAATTCCTCCAGGGATTCCACCGGAAATTCCTCCAGGGATTCCACCGGAAATTCCTCCAGGGATTCAACCGGAAATTCCTTCAGGTATTCCATCGAGAATTCCTTCAGGTATTCCACCGGGAATTCTTTCAGGGAGTCCACCGGGAATTCCTCCAGAGATTCCACCGGGAATTCCTCCAGGGATTATACCGGGAATTCCTCCAGGGATTATACCTGGAATTCCTCTAGGGATTCCACCGGGAATTCCTCCAGGGATTCCACCGGGAATTCCTCCAGGGATTCCACCGGGAATTCCTCCAGGGATTCTACCGGGAATTCCTCCAGGGATTCCACCGGGAATTCCTCCAGGGATTCCACCGGGAATTCCTCCAGGGATTCCACTGGGAATTCCTCCAGGGATTCCACCGGGAATTCCTCCAGGGATTCTACCGGAAATTCCTCCAGGGATTCTACCGGGAATTTCTTTCAGGGAATACCTTTAGGGATTCAATCGGGAATTCCTCCAGGGAGTACCTTTAGGGATTCCACCGGGAATTCCTCCAGGCATTCCACCGGGAATTTCTCCAAGGATTCCACCGGGAATTCCTCCAGGGATTCCACCGGAAATTCCTCCAGGGATTCCACCGGAAATTCCTCCAGAATAATTGTTTAATATGTTCAAAGTTTAATATACATGCGTTCTTTGTGTTACATGTTGAACTTGTAAATATTCCCCTTGTATTAATTAACATTTATAGGGTTCTGGCGAAAGGGCCCATATAGCCGAGGCGGTAAACGCACGGGTATTCAGCATGACCATGCTGAGGGTGACGGGTTCGATTCCCGGTCGGTCCAGGATCTTTTCGTAAAGGAAATTTCCTTGACTTCCTTGGGCATAGAGTATCTTCGTGCCTGCCACACGATATACGCATGCAAAATGGTCATTGGCAGAGGAAGCTCTCAGTTAATAACTGTGGAAGTGCTCATAGAACACTAAGCTGAGAAGCAGGCTTTGTCCCAATGAGGACGTTACGCCAAGAAGAGAGAGAGAGGGTTCTGGCAGAATAGAGGCCCATGAGATGCAATCTCATTTCGATTGCCAACATTCAGGCCATTTCGGGCCGCGATTAAGTATTAGAGATGTAAACCTTTCCCTGGCACAGACTTCAAGTTGTAGAAATCCAGTGCTGAAACCCGAATCGGGATGCCCAATTAGGATTAGTTTTCCTAGACAATAACAAGTTATGAAAGCTGCAGCAATGACTGTCTACTAAAAAACTAAATGCCATTCAAAACACAATTCCAGGATGACTAATCGACCTAAACAAATATATGAAACCTCATTGGAAGGTGTTATCCATCTGGATAACAGGGCACATTTATGTTTTGTGTCGTGTTGTGTCAATTAGTGATGTCTCTCATTTATGCATTTGTAAAGTTCTGTGCATCGTGATGTGTTAATCCTTTGTAATAAATAATTTCTTTTATTTTTGTATCATTCCTTCAAAAATTTATCGAGAAATTACTGCAGAAATTTTGCAGACACTCCTCCTGGGATTCCTCAAGTCATTCTTCCATAAATTATTCCAGAAATTGCTCTAGGAAAGTATTTACAAATTTCTCCATGACTTTTTTTTTCAAAGATTTTTTCGGGAATTTTACCAGAGATTTACTTAAGAATTTCTCCAAAAATTCCTCCAATTTTCTTTGATGTATTTCTGTTACAGTTTCATCACAAATTGTTGAGAAGTAAACTGAACATAGGTCACTAGAAACGAATATATTTTGTGGAGAAATTAGAAATACAGCATACAAAAAAACTCATACTTACATAATCGACCAAAGCTGTGCGATAACCGCTTTTTTAGCTTCTGAAGGGCACCTCCTTTCTTCTCACGCATTGTTACTCCTGCAAAGAAAAAAAAAGATGGGAAAGAAGCGATAAGAAACTCGTTACCCATAATTAGGATCGCATAAATATTTATTCGAGTGCTGGTCGTAGGATTACGACCACCGTGCGCCATTTATAGCCATTACGTGCCTTCGGTGAACCAATTTATCCTGAAAATCGAACACAGCCAAACCGGGTGATTACGTACACGACAGGAAAAATAAAAATGTTTCCAATTACAAGTGGGGAGTGACCAAGCAGCGAAGCACCTGTCAAATCTGTGTCGCATTAATTGAGCTTGTCTAATCTATCTAATCTAACACATACGCAGCCAGTACAAGAAAGCATCCTGGAAAATAATCGGGTTAGATAACGCCCGATTATTTTTCTTGTCAGTATTGATGCTTGCAGCATATCAGAGATATGACACAAGCGTCAAAGCGGCCAGGCCTACTGCGTAGCGTTTACCGCAAAGATGATCCGTTGAAATGTTTCGAATTTATTGCATTTTTCTTCAACTTCGAATCACTTCATGAATCTACAGGGGAGGAAGGATGCGTGGACATACCGTACCAAACGCTCCGATGTATAATAAATTATATTGTTGTATGTATATAATAATGAGAATAAAAAGGTTAAACAAGTATCATGAAACATTCTCACCAAATTTGAATAATGCATCGTTGGATCAGCTTAGGGAGGATTTCTCTGCTTCAGTGATGTCCAGTTGCTAAATCTTGAGGATTGGTTCCATTTGTGTGTATGGTTTCATTTCGGGTCGAAAAATTCACCACTTTCCAAATAACACTTGTGAGCAGTATGTCTGCATTGGTTCTCGAAATTCTCTTGGTGAAACACGTGTTTTCACAATTGACACTAAATTAACCCACATTTCACGAAAAATGCAGCTGGTAGCCCAGCACTTCATACTACAAATTTTGCGGAGCATTCCAAGCGAAGCTGGTGGCATAGTACGAAACGCCTCAACAACAGAATACAACTACAACCCGGCACTTAGGCGTTTAAGATTACGGAACTTGCAGTTTTGCATGCGGCGGACATATGAGCACTCAAATTTCCAATGCATTTTTCACACAAAGAAAAGAAACACCGCGACGGGAACGTCGCACAATTTCCCGAAGGAACCGTATACAGCACTCCACATTTTTTTCTTTGCCCTTTTCCTTTTTTTTCTTCATGGCACCAAAAATTTCACCACTTCACAAAACTTCCCGCTGGAGCCGGGATCGGCCCTACCACCGGAAGGACGACACTTTGACGGTACTTTCCGAAATAATCCACCGAATCGAATTTTACGGATACGAAAAAAGACCGCAAGCACTAAGTTTCACTTACAACGAAGTTTAAAACAAGGTTTCACTAAAGTGTCTCGAGTATACCAAAGTGGCGAATCCTGGTCGTTTTGACAGGTCTCCTGCTCGATTGGAACTATGGGGATGACCGTGTCGCATTAATTGAGCTTGTGACAACAAACAAATATTTTGATCCCCGTTCGATTTACGCTTTTCACTCGTGTCGAAATATCCCAGGCTATCCAAAAAAAACGGTGCCCTTTGTAAGTTTCGGAAAGGTTCGATCTGCACTCGGACTGTGTCATTCATGTCATGTCAGCTGAAAAATCACACACTTTCGATTCGTTAACCGACTGACTGGCCTGGCCAATGGTGGTCATGATACGGATTATAAATCCATTTATCGCACTGTCAATTAAACTGCACGCTCATTGCATGCAAACAGATTAATTACGAAACTGATTGGGATGACTGGGAGAAGTGGAATTGAATGGAAGGTGGTGGGTACATCATTACAATCGCACGGATCTTTGCATTTTCACACCGGATTAATGCCGTGCCGATCGTTATGAGGAAGGGTGTAGAGCATTTCCAGCTTAAAACATGAATCGTTTTTTACATAGAATGTATATTTTAAACTGGAAAGCTTGGCTTTAGTAGACACATTGTGCAGATTAATTGACAAAATTGAAAATAAAGTAAAGCGAAAAAAAAGGAATAATTTTGGTGGGATTCAAACCTACGCCTCCGTATTCGCTAGACCGGCGCTCGAATAAACTAAGCCACAAAATACGTTAATAGGGTAGCGAACCGCTTGGGCAGCCGCCGGTATTTTGGGCACTCTTCGCTATAACTCAGTCAATTTCAAACCAATTGACTTAAAATTTTGTACACGGTTAGATATTATACGAATCTCATCGCGTTCCAAAAATTGTGTCAATTGGTTCACAATTGGCTGTGTTATAGCAGAAAAGTGCCCAAAATAGGACCCCTGCCGAGATGGCTTCACTTTCCTATGTTGTGGCGTAAAAAGCCTGAATATTGTTGATAGCATTAAGATATTTTTTTCAAAATGCATTTGAAAACAAGTGAATTTTTTTTCTGAGCTGGAAATGCTTCTAACGTTAAGTGACAAAAAACCTTCAATAATACCATCTGGTTCAACCACCGGGTTAGAAGCAGAAGCAAAAAGATCCGATACGGTTTCGCATTATGGGGAGCTGTTCATTAGCATTTATTAGCGACTTGCTGCTGCACACAATGACGAATGAAGAATCGAGAACCATTCATGGTTATGGCGGACGGCGGAGGCGATGAACGATCGATCACACGGTAGCCGGGTTCAGTAATGCTTCGATGCATAAGGAGGGAAGCGAAAAAAAACAGCAATTACTGTCTGCTTAGGGATAAAATTATCGATCATTAGCGGGAGGATGGTAAATATTTCCTTATAGACGGATGAACTACATTAAACTTGTTGGGCTTTTGGTGGTTGCTTTGGAGATCACGCTCGTTACGTAAACCATTAAGCGGTTAATGCTAGTTTATGCCAAAAAAGACCGGTTCAATGGCGTTAACAGAATTCGCATATCCACGTTAGAATGCATTTAACTATTAATTCTACCGGTACATCCATCTCAAACCATGCAAATACTTCCTGAAAGCATTGTTTCCAATTGGCTAGGTGTCTCCTCGTTTAAGAAAATGAAATTCATTGATAAATTCTTGTGCAAATACATTCGTTATTAGAACTATACCTTTTAATAATTGCCAGGTAACCAATAAGCAGTTGAAATGTACAGCAGGTCATTAAATGAAAATTAGTCGTATATGCAGTTTAAGTTCTGCTTAAATGCAGGCTTTGGCCCACTATCTGATAAAAAGCTTATCCCTCAGACTATCGAAAATAGAAACGAAAATATGAATAGAACTCCCCACTTCTTCTCTTGCTGCCTTTTCTGTTTCTCTCCCATACCTCTTTTCTTCACTCTGCACTTCAAAAAGAAGTAATTTGTGCGATTTCCGATGTGCAGGACAGTATTTTTTGCTCGAACTCCCAAAAGATCGTGCATTTCAAATGCTACGGACCAGCTGTCACATTTTCAGTAGCAATTTCTAATTTAGGACAGTTTAGCAGTTAAGCTGCTATGATAGAGCAGTAAGCAAGTGAATAGTAGATATAATGCTGAAATACAGCTTGTTTAAAAGTTAATCGGCTAACCGGGTAGAGTTTGTTATTCACCAATAACTAATTTTGTCATCATATCTAAATTTGCAATTCTTTAGTTTTTTTATGAATAGCTCTGGATGACACATTAAAAACAAAACATGCTATCATTGTAAAACTTGTAATTGGCGAGTTATTATTGAATTTTATAATAACATAATAATAACAAATGTTACTATCATACTATCAGCCATAATATCAAAACAATAACATAGTTTACTATCATATTGAAATATGTTATTATTTTGGTATAACAATGGCAAAATCAGTTGTTCTTTAGTTTTTATGCCATAGAAATCTAGTCATTATTTTTGTTATTTTAACTCTTACTTCAAACAAACTAATAACAAATTTTGCCATTCAAACATTCTATTTTAATGGTAAAAATTGCCCTTTGCCGAAATTTGCTATTTCGCTCTACTCTCATTACCTGGGTAAAGGAAAAAGAACTAGCAAAAATAGCTGTAGACATTCCTTGAGAGAAATTTCTGATTAAATTTAAGCATGAAGGTTCTTTCTTAAAAATATCAAACGACTTTTTTCAAGTTTATGAGGGTAATTCATGCTAAAACCAGGCCGCCATTTACGGACTGGGATTTTAAATTTGCTTTGCTCATTCGCTAGAAAATGATAAAAAAGAATGAAAACCACTTTGGTTGGGTTAAATTGATGGCCCCCTTGCTTTCATTACAAAGTGAAAAAAATGATGATTTTTATCAATTGGCTTCTTTAGCGATGTTGAAATAAGGACTGTATCGGAAATTAACTATAAACCTTCACAATTGCCTGAAAAATAATCTGTTCGAAATAAACATAACTTTATTTTTGGACATACTATAAAAATCTCTTAAATAAAGAATGGCAGTTCTGATTTTCAAAAAATAATCATTTAACTTGGACTTTTATCTCAAAGATTGAACATATGTTTTTAAAATTTTGGACACCTCCTAAAAATTTAAAATTGCGAAAACTGTGGGAAAATTTTAATTTTTTTCTCTTATTTTTGCGCAAATACATTCTTTTCCAGAATGCTCATGATATAGGAAAATTATTTTTATCAAGAAAAATTCCCTCCGCAGTTTAGGGCAATTCTTAAAAATGAAAAATGGTCATTTATCGAGGAACTCTTTTTTTTATGCGTCTTCAAAGAACGATTACACAAATAAAAAATACACAAAATTGAAAATTTGCGTTTTTTTCGATTGGGTATGCATTTAAATATATAAAAAAGGTAGTTTTTTGCTACAAATGTTTGAAACGTTAATTTTTTTTTAATGCAGTTTGTACAGATTGTTATTTTGTGTGGTATACTCATAGAACCATATTTTCAATAATACTAAACGTTTTTAAAATTTCTTCAAGCTGTTATGAATTTAACTATATTGTGAAGATTTCATAGAAGAACCGGAATGAAAAGACCAACCGTGCGTCGACATAGGGCATTTTGAATGTTTATAGTTAATTTTCGATACAGTCCTTAATAACAATTACTCAGGAACGAAAAAAAAAACTTGAAAGAAAACACAGAATATAGCTTAAATAATTCCCTCCAAAAAAATGTTTTTTCTAATTTTTCCGGCCTTCTTGAATAATTCTTCGACTTTTCAACCAATTTTCCTCAATAGTAAAAGAAATTTGTGGAAAACAATTTTCATTAAGTATTTTTTTTATTGCTGAGAGAAATTTGCTTTCGATTTCACAAAAAAAAAACATTAAAAAACAATACTTCGTTCTTAAATTATGATTTTTCAAAGAAAATGGCTCATATAGCAAATCTGGACAATTTACACAAAATTGGTCAAAACTCAGGAACGGAGAAAACCCACATCTTGCTGAGAAAATTTGCTTTATGATTTCACATAAAAAATGTGCCTACGATGCTTCGTCCTTGAGTTATGATGTTTAAAAGTACAGGGGATAGACAAAATGATCGGGACAAGCAAAATTTTCACTTTTCCAAAAATGTTCAACTAGCTGTATCTTTTCGAAAAGTGCAGCAAATATTCTCAAATTTTTACTGTGAGTGCATCAACTAGTTGTGCATCAGTGGCTCAAATTTGAAAAAGATCGGGCCATTCTCCACGAAGTTATAAAGATTCTTGAAAAAGGTAAAATTATCCGATAGTCAACTTTGAGCTGTTATATCTCCGGATTCAATGAACC
Source organism: Aedes albopictus (assembly GCF_035046485.1). Classification (NCBI taxonomy): domain Eukaryota; kingdom Metazoa; phylum Arthropoda; class Insecta; order Diptera; family Culicidae; genus Aedes; species Aedes albopictus. Next base: position 24,434 of record NW_026916948.1, read on the forward strand.
GATTGAAATGAAATTTTGACCATTTATGACTATGGTAGCTATGTTGTTACTTTCCTTCAAAACACATTTATATATAAGTCAATTAGAGGGAAATTAATTGAACTATAATTAGCATCTCGAATTTTGAAACGATGTTGATATTTTGGAAAATTTGGTGTTTTATTAGAAAAATAATCTAATCATTCTAATTTTCTTCCATGTTAAAAATATTAAGTTAAGTCAATGGTTTTTCATAGCTCATTATATAAGTCATAATTGTTAAAAATTTCATTTCAATCGGTTCATTGAATCAGGAGATATAACGACTCAAAGTTGGCTATCGGATAATTTTACCTTTTTCAAGAATCTTTATAACTTCGTGGAAAATGGCCCGATCTTTTCTAATTTTGGATCACTGATACACATCTAGTTGATGAACTTACAGTAAAAATTTGAGAATATATGAGGCACTTTTCGAAAAGTTACAGCTACTTGAACACTTTTTGAAAAGTGAAAAATTTGCCTGTCCCGATAATTTTGTCTATCCCCTGTAGATGGTGTCTGTGGTAAATGTATGTCTTCCACTGGAGTTTTCCGGAAAATTAGGCGACGCTGATTTCAATTTAGTTTTTGTTCATATATATGTGAACCCTTCCTGTAAAAAAACATTAAATTCTGAGAACCTTCGTACCAATTTGTACGATAATAAAAAATCCCCAAATTACGCATAGCGTAAGTAAATCAAACACATTTCAACAAACTCTGAGGTGAGTTAGAATGCCAAGATAGGGCAAGGTGGGGTAATATGCACCCCCTAAGCAAACGTGGCCCTATAACCATGGATGGCAACACTCACTTGCAAAGAGTTCACTTTAATTTTTTTCAGCTCAGAAGCGTGCAATCCAGAAACGATATATGGACGACTTCTGTCTTGCGGTTTAGTCTGAAAGTTTGTCGAATAGAGTTGGGGTCGCACACGCATACCGAAGTCGTGAGGGAGCAGTAAAAGCGGCTCTCCACGAGGCGACATTCACCTCGTGGAGAGTTGCCTTCGCAGCTCCCTCACGACTTCGGTATGCGTATGCGACCCCAACTCTATTCGGCAAACTTTTAGACTATACCACAGGATTGCACGCTTCTGAGCTGTGAAAACATCAAGTGAGTGTAACTCTTTGCAAGTGAGTGTTCCCATCCTTGCCTATAACTAAGATTTAAGATGATTTTATGGGTGTCTTGCGTATTGAAAGTTAGTTTACTTATTTATCTAAGGGACGCCAACTTTTGGTCCACGTGATATCAATTTTACCAAATCAAATTAACAATTTAAAAAAGTGTTACTTTTTGGGTGCTGAAAAACTGTTGGGGCAAAACGCACCTTGAAGTGGGGCAATCTGACCTCTCGACCTCTGGCATTTTACCATGCGGCTCCACTCACTATTTACAGCAGCAAATGCAAGGTGTAGGAGGCGGATGGTAGTTAATAGGTTGATTCCATATAATCGGCACACAATCGCTTAAATTGCGTGCGCTTCTTATTAGACAATCCTTCCAAATGTGGAAAATCATCGTTTTCCACGCTTTTCATTCGAATATTTTTGTCATTCTTGGGCTTGTTCGGCTCAACTTTACGTCTAGTTTGCTTGCATCTGACGGAACATCACTTATATAGTGAAATAGCGTGAGGGCGTTTTGCCCCGGGAGTGCGTATTACCACAGGTTACCCTAACTGATCAGCCTGTATCACAATTACAGCATGATGTAAAGTGCAAACGACGGCACGTGAAACCAATCATGAAATAGTGTTTTTTTTTCTACGAATAATATGAAGTCGCATAAAACGCTACATTACATCGCAATAGTATACATTGTAAATCGCAAAGTCATACAGCGTCTTTATTTTTCCGGCGAGTACGGATACAATCATAAACTTCATTATACGTATAAATTGTCATTTCTTTGTCATTATTTCACAATTGCGTACTGCGGTCGAGGAAAAACGGTTTCTTGAGCGATTTAGACAAGAAATTTTCCGAAAAAATCCTTTTGAACTGCAAACAGCCCTTATAGGCCAAATGTGATGAAAAAACGGGCAATCCAATTGGGCATCTCAGGGTCAAAGTGAACCGAAAGTATCGAAGAAGAGTTATGGTGAGGTGGACAATGTATTCAGGTTGGCTTTCCACTCCGCACAATCGTTTACAGTTCTGTGTTATAGTTGGTTAACGCACTCTGTCTAGTGAACTGAGGAGTCGTGAGTTCAAATCTCACCAGAACTGCATACTTTTCGCAATTTGTCCGTGTCTATTTGTCTATTTGGCTTTACGTATGTTCATAACATACCATTTGAGTTGGTTATCTGTAAAAGTAACATTCGTGTTGCTCTTAGTTTCACGAAAACCAATAAAAATCACTCACTCAAAGTGCAAATTTTCGGTAATACCAATCCGTGTGGTCAATTATGAATTTCAAATAATTCAACGTACATACACTCCCGTTCAAAAGTTTGGGGTCACCCCTCAAAAACATGTCATTTTTTTAGGCCCATATCTCCGCCAATTTGCATCCGATTTCAAAACCCTAGGTTTCATTCAAAGGATAATAAATCAAAGAAACTTTGAACATGATTTAAAGGAAACTTTTTCAAAAAATTGTGTATGTAAACTTAACCCAAAGTTGCTAAATTAAAAAAAAAAATGAATATAAACTTACGGCAGTGTCGCTGGAAGTTGGGTCGACCAAATTTTAAGATGAGAGCGGTAATATGACCCATTTTCTATTAGCTTTCAACTGCTTTTTACAGAACTTAGCTAAAAAATCTAGAAAAAAAGTTATTAAGTAAATTAATCCTTGATGTCATCGACCAAAAGTTTGGGGTCACCCCTCAATATGATGTATCGGCCAAAAGTTTGGGGTCACTTTCGTAAAACATGGAAAACTGATTTGGTGATATCTTCGTCATCTATAGTTCAATTTTAATTATTTTTGGTCCATTTCAAAGATAATTAACTAAATTTACTTTTGATGTCTTCAACTTAACGTATTTAACGATTTTTGTATATAAAAATGTTATGTAAAGTTAGCACATTTTACCACGCTTCAAAAAATGAGGCAACTTTACGTTAAGTTTTAGTATGTAAATTTCAACAAATATGTGTGGTTCAATGTCTATGCAGTAAGGGGCCGTTCATAAACCACGTAGACTCTTTAGGGGGGGGGGGGGAGGGGTTCAGAAAAAGTCTACGATTGTCTACTAGGGGGGGGGGGGGGAGGTGTTCCGAAAAAGTCTACGTAGCTCTCTTCAAGTATGATTTTTGCGATAGAAAAAAATATGGTGGAAGACATCTATATATATAAAAATGCAGTGGCATACGTGGGACCGCGCATAACTTGAGAACGGATGGTCCGATTTGGGTCGTCTAAGTTTTGTTCTGTTAGTTTTCACCCAAGGAAGGTTTATGAGGCAAAAAACCTGGGAAAATTGAGAGTTTTTAAAAATCGGGTTTTCATAAATTTTTTCGGGGACTTGGGCTTGGCTAGGTACTTGAAACGTCAAAAAACGCAGTGGGCAAGACAAAGTTTGCCGGGTACAGCTAGTTTACACTTAACTTACTGCAAACGTATATTACACATACATCTTTTTGAATGGCGCACCCGGCGTGTAGTATTTTGTATCACAAGAATTGGACATTTCTAAAGAACTACGTAGTTAATAATTATTATATTTGCCACATGAGGTTGAGAACAAGGTGCTAACATGTTTATTACCAGCTTGTTTTAAATGCTATTGTTGTAAAATTACTGAGGTCATCACAGAGTGCTCATGTGTGACGGTTTTTGCGCCTACTCGAACAAATATTTGCAGCACCCTCTCAGATTCCAATGAAACTTTCCGAGTGTGTAGACCTTGACTAGATAAGCCACTTTGCATACTTAGTTTCTTCAAAATTTCTCTAGACTATCTTTTGAAAAGATGTTTTTAATAAAGAAAATGACTACTCCTACAAGAAAGTGTTGTATGGGTGATTGCCACAAAATACGTTAAGTTTCATGATAAACATATTGAAAAAAAATCCAAATTGAGTCGTACTCTGAAAAAATAGTTTAAAAAAAATCAAAGTCGATCTATAAAAAAAGCACCATCTTCGATTTCGACGAAATTTTGTCTCAAGTTAAATAATTATGTTCCCTGCCATCCGTCCATACACCGCAAGATGGACACTTTTAAAGAAAAAAAACCAACTGGTACTTGTGTTTTTGTTTTTGGATCGACTTTGAATTTTCCAAAATCCTTTTCTAGGGTTCAATTTGGATTTTTTCCAATATTTTAGCTTAAAACTTATTTTGCTTTCATCACTTATAGAAATCTTTTTTGTAAGAATAGTTATGTTTTTTACTAAACGCATTTGAAAAAACAGATAAAAAAAAGTTAGCCCTTTTCAAAGGACAGTCTAGATATTTTTTGAAGAAACTAATTATGCAAAGTCGCTTAACTAGTCAAGTTCTACTCAGAAAATTTCATTATATTCTGAGAGGGAGCTGCTAACTCCGAATCAGGGATGGAATGTTTCTCAGTGTGTGTGGAAGTGTGCGCGGTTTTAATTTGAAAATCGCCATTTTCTAAGAGAATACATTTGTAATAAAGTATTCATTTAAATATAAAAATTGAATTGATTGAATGAATAAGACAAAATCTCCTTGAATAAATGAGACAAAATCTCCTAACAAATTTTGTTTCGTTGGATTCTGGGATGATTATGACCTTCACTGGTTTAGTTTTCAATAACAAACGACACTGAAAAAAAAATCATTTGGACATAGAAAAGTTTTTGTAAAAAAAAAAATGTTTCCTTAAAAGTCATGGGGACTTTGTGGTGTACGGACGGTTGGTAGGGAACATAATAGGATCCTAAAGTCCTATTGGGATTCTTGTTTTAAACCACAATATATGGTTGAAGAGTACATATTTACTCATTTTTTGACGTTTTTATTAACCATAGTTCAAAATATTTAATTTTTATATTTTTAGCCTTTTGCCTCCTCCCTAGCTTATAACACATACTTTGAGTGATTTTTTTTCACCGTGTATGTCAGATGGGAACATTTTTGAAATCCCAGTGCGAAAAATGTCGAGCTCAGTCACACAAGGTTGCCTCAAATGTCAAAGTAGAACTATTTACCATTTTACTTATTTCGAATTTTCTCATTATTCCTTTGTTTTTCAAGTTCGAGTAAAGTACTATTCCGATTAGAATACCATGCTTGATCGTATTATTCAATATAAGCGAGATTTCGTCTTTAATTTTTGGACCCTATTATTGCGAATTTACTTCGAAGATGAATTCCAAGGGAATTTGCTTGAGCTGTCTGGGAATCGCCGTTCAATTCAAGGGGTGTTTCCATGCGTTTTTGTAAAATTATAGACTTCTAAGTTAATGCGCGTATTACGTTAAACGACCTTTACAATGATTCTCTGTAAAATAATATATAAAATACGCATTGAAAAGTTGAATGTTGAACATTTAAACCAGAATTTTCCTAAATGTTTACAATGAAAACTTTTTATTTCTAGAAAACTCTTCCGAAAATGCATTGCAGCACCCCTCCTACTATGCTCCTCCATCAGCTGGCAGCATCGGCAGCATGAGCAGCATAAAAGAAATGTCAGATTGGATAAAAACAAACCACACCAACCGAGAGAGAGAATCTCACGCACGTGTTGCTCCTACGTTAAATATGTCAAAGCGATGTGTCAGTTTGCCTGCTATCTCGCTCTTCAATCGAACGACGGTTCGAACAGCGATTCCAAAAACGACGGTTCTGATTCGTCGTGTTCAGTTAGCAAATCGACGTACAATACCTATCATGAGAAATTTTTTTTTTGTAAATCGACTTTGAATTTTTAAGAACCATTTTTTCAGTGTAGGACTCAATTTGGATTTTTTTTCGATATTTTTTTTCATGAAACTTAACGTATTTTGTGACAATCACTCATACAACACGTTCTTGTAGGTGTAGTCATTTTTTTATTAAACACATTTGAAAAAAAATCGGTTCAAAAAGTTTAGCCCTTTTTAAAATATAGTCTAGATAAATTTTGAACAAACTAAGTATGCAAAGTGGCTTTTCTAGTCAAGGTCTACACACCCAGAAAGTTTCATTGTAATCTGAGAGGATGCTGCCAACTTCGAATACGATTTGGGGCGAAATTCGTCGTGTTGAGAATTGGGTGATTCGGTAACCAAGCCAGGGTTGCTCGTTTAACTGATGATTAAAGTTTCACAATTTGGGTTGAGAGGTGGAACCATCTCGAGAGGGCTTCTATTTTGGGTACTTTTCCGCTATTACTCGGCCAATTAATTGAATTAATTTTTAGTACGTTGTGAGATACTTCAATTACACTAGTTTACAGCATTTTTGAAGTCGGTAAGCTGATGATCGTTTTTGGTGTAGAATCATGCCCTGAGTTCGAAAACGCGAAGAAAAAAAATTACAGTAGAGCGGAATTTTTTTCGACTTTCCATACAAGGCTGATGATTTGAAATCGATTTTTGTTCTATTTTTAGGCAAAGTCGCTCACTTAACACATATCATGCTCCGTAATCAATGCTCCGACTGAGCTGATTTTTTTACTGTAACTCACCCACATATGATATGTCAAATAAACGTTGAGAAAGAATTTTTAATTTGTTTTTTTTTCTTATTGAAAAAATACATTTCTTCATAAATTTTTGGAAATTTTGCTAAAATTTAAGCAGATCGTCCCCAAAACTCGCCAATATCTTGATTTTCATCAATCTGACGCAAAACCTACATTGAGATGATCGAATGGTATTATATTGAGCTTTTAATTTATTAAAGATTTAAAATTGGTTGAACAAAACGCAAGACATTTGAATTTTATTAAATTCCATATTTTAAAAAGTTGCAAAACTCGATATTGAGCGAAAACTCAAAAACTGTTCTACTTTAAATTTTTTGAAGCACGGTTTTGAAATCAGCGCTAAATTATGCTTCAAAAACTTTGATCGTTGACAGAAGTTCACGACTTTCGTTTTATTTTGTAAACTAGTGTTATCTAGCCTTCAATTAGCACCCATATCAACAAAAAGAATAAAATCAAATCGCTTTGTTTAAGATAGGATAAAATTGAGTGCGTAGCATTATTAATAGCACTTCGACCCTGGTTTGATCGTGGCGAAAGTGTAAACATATGTTAATCCAATGGTAAGTTGGAATCTATCCTAAATTTGCCTTCTTTCACGGAAAATCATGACATATGCCGGTGCTTCTCGCTTAATTTTGACAATATTTGTGTGGGAACGTAGTGTAATCGTAGGGTTAAATTTGAAATTATTTTTTTTCTTATTTTAATTGCAAAAAGTAATTCAGTTATATTAAGTGGGATAAAACTCTTTTGTGTGCATGTATTTTGGTTGAATTTCATTTGGTGTGTAAATTACGTGAGATTGGCGCCAAATTTTGACATCTGTTTGTTGACAATGGTCGTTGCTATCCCTCCACGCGAAAGCGGTTTCCCTTGTTCTGTTTGCGTATTCGGTGGTTACAGTCGACGCGAAAATGTCGTACCAAAGCCTTTTCGATGCGTTTAAGCGGTGCTACAGTGGAGAGTGGACAAAACAAAAGATTCAAGAAGAGGCTAATCAGGTATGGAAAACTCTGAAGGAGGATAAGCAAAATTTGGCATCTAATTTAAAAGCGAAAATCATCGAATTGGATAAGGCATCCGTTGACAAAAAGGCGAAGTTCCTGAACTTTTTTGTTCAAGTAAGAAATATATATTCAAGTCAAATGATTCTACTAAAAGAATATTTATGCATAGGCTGCCAATCGTCGCGAAGAAATAGGAAGCAAAAATGATTCCACTTCCGAAACATCAGATGAACCGACGGCGTCTACGAGTGGTGTTCAGCAGCAACCACAGGAGCTAAGTCCAGTTCAAGGTAATGTTTGAATATGTTTTCCTAATGGAGTTTTTGGAACTCCAAAATTATGGGTATCTGAATTTTGACGATGCCTCTCAAAACAACTATTTTTGTGATATGATTCAACATATCATATTGCTTTCATGAATTTATAAACATCAACGGTACTATGGAACTAGAAAGAAAATTTGAATTGGCGTAAATTGAGAAGTGAACAGAGAACTTTGCAATGGGTCTGTGGTCGGAATTATTCCGATGAATCACTGGGTCAGATTCTTATGAAAAGAGCAGATTTGCAGTACACAGCGTGTTTTGATTTATGATTCACTATTATTTAAATTGAAACTTATTCGTTTACCATCAAACATTGTTTATAAACAATTTTGGACCATATAGGAACTGCCGCATGTGGCTACCAGACATAATCTCCGAAGGAACCTGCTCTAAATTGTATGCTGGGGTTCACGCCGCAATCCATTTTTTGTGGACTCAATCCTCTAGTGCCCAACCCCGCCTTTAGACGGGGTATAGTTTGAGCATTTTTGTATATTTATTTATATATTTTAGGCTGATATTTAGGACTGTTCAGTATATCTCACAATGGTTTTTGGTGTCTTTTAAAACGTATTACCGTTGTTTCAAAATCATTAAAAAATTGATGCTTTGGTCATCTTTCAGATGTCATTGTTTCTTTTGCATTCAATCGCAACAATCAACGTATTTTAAAATTTTCCTCAATCATTCTATTATAGCAAAAGAGAAAGGAAGTTGAATACACATTAAAATTATTTTCCTGAAAACTACACGAAAAAAATGTTTTTCATGAAAAAAAAATTAAATTAAAATATTTTTACTATCATCATAAGTGTAGAATTAGCAACTAGTTTAAACACACAAAAATAGAAATATTAAAAAAAAAACTATCATTATAAAATCTTAAAACGTTTTCATCCTAAAAAATCGGTTTGCCAAATAGGCTTCCAGGAAGAATTTAAAAGTGTAGGAATGTTTAAAAATCAAAATACAAAATTCACAAAATCGAGAATTAAAAAGAATTGTCTTCCAAAACATGTTTAAATCGATTTTAGATGACGAAAAATGATATTTATTGTCTTTATTGTCTTTATTATTAAAAAGACTTTTAGCCTTTGGCTGGTTCGTCTCTAAAAATGATATTCAGATCATCATAAAAAATTGGGAATTAAAGGGTTAAATATTGACTTAAATATAACTGTATAATATAAGGAATTTCTACAAGGTTTCCTCCACACATTGTCTTGATTTCTCCCAGTCATTCTTGTTGATAATACACTTCATATTCCTCCAGGAATTCTTGCTGGGATTGCTCCAGGAGAGCTACTAGGCATTGCTCAGGATTTTTTTGTTCTATTCTCCAGCATCTTCTAGGAAAACTTGGAGGACCCAAAGAGCATTTACTGGAGCAACGTCAACAAAAATACCTGAAAAATCCTAGTTGGAATTTCTGAATGAATTACAGCAAAAACTTTTACTGGTTTTCTGAAAAAAAAAACCTCATGAAGGTATCTTTGTAGAAAATTCTGGAGTTATCCAGGAATATTTTCAAGATGAATCTTATAAGCCATTCCTGGTGAAATTCCTAGAGGATTTCTCCGAAGGTAACAACATACAGGAATTTCTGAAAAAAAGTCTTCCCAAGCTTTTTCCTGGAATTCTTTCCGAAATTTTTCCAGGGAGTCTACTTGAATTTTCTCCTGTGGTTCACCCAGGGATTTTTCAAAGAGCTCTTTATAAATTTCTCCAGTAATTCTTTCAAACTAAATGCTATAGTTCCTTCAGTGATTTCTCCATGGATTCCTCCGGAATTTCAGCCAGAAATACAGGAATACCTGCGTAAACTCTCTGGAAATTCTTCTTGCGACTCTTCACTGGAATTTTTACTTGTTTTTTTACCCAAGCGTCCTGGTGGTTCCACCATTTTTTTATCGAAGAATTCCTCATGAAATTAGATCAGTAGAGGATTTCCTGAAGGTGTTCCTGAAAGAATCCGTGGAAAAAACCTTGGAAGAATTTCAAGAGGAACTCTTGGCGGAATCCGTCAAGGAATCCTTTGAGATGTTACCTACAAGAAAAAAATCTGAAGAAATATTAACAGATACAGTGATTGATATTCGTTTAGTCGAGGCCCAAAAATTTTTAAAAGGAAACTCAAACGGAAAATTTTATGACAAACTTTTTTTTATTACAGAGATAGTATATCTAGTACTGTTTCATGAAGAGGTGATAAATCATCCTTACATTAACACTGAAACAAAATCGAGGGTGAAAACCCCTTCAGATGTCCCCCGGGCTCCCACATTTTAGGGGCCCCACAAAAACCGTTTATGTTTGCTAAACTTTAACTTTATTTTTAATTTCGCTCAAGTACTGTTCAAAACCAAAGAAAAACTTTTTTGCTAATCGCATTTGTACCTCCACATTCGCTCCGACCCCGGGCCCCCACAATCCTTAATCCAGTCCTGGCCCAGGGAGTCGAGAAAATTTTCCCGACCGGAACGGAAATCGAACCCGCCGTCTCCGGATTGGCGATCTATAGCCTTAACCACTGGGCTAACTGGAGACGTATCCTAATGCCTCTGAAGTATATCTGTATAATACTAACATTATTGAATGAATTAAAAGACTGTGTCGGAAACTCCCAAGTTCGCCCAAGTCCCAACACGTATTGTGGAGTTCACGCCCATGGAAGGATCCTTTCCATGGAGTGGGAGAGATGATTGTGGTTCACGTATTTGACCTTCTAGAACTCGGCCTGAGTCATACATGGTTCTCGTTCATGGTCAATATGGACACTGTCACGTATGTAAAAACACTGACTACACTTTATTTGGACTCATTAAATACATTTATTTTATGATAACAGAATCTACATATTTACAAATTGGTACATTTAACATTGAAAGCATAACCGTTTGTCTTGTAGCCAATATGGCGTCAAGTATAGAGCCTATCGAAGGCGTAATTGGAACCTTTACGAGAGTGTGTATCCACATTGGAGTCTATTAAGCCTTGGGTGGTTGAGCAGGAGGGTCCCATGAGAGAAATTTTATCCAGGGTTGAAGTTAAGGGTGGATGAACGTACAACTGTGTTCATAAAAATAGCGGTGAAAGCCGTTTTTCATACAAAATGGCCAACTTTTAAAAAATAATCAAAACAAACACTGCTATTATTTTGATCATCTTCACATAGTGTTTAACTTTTATCCACGCGCTTCGAAAATTCTTGGATTTTACTATAACAATATTCACCATATTTGTAGTTCGCTTATAGGAAAACAAAGTAACTGAAAGTCCAAGTTGGCCATTTTGTATGGAAAACGGATTTCACTACTATTTTTTATGAACACAGCTGTACGACAGTCCCGAACAGACTGCCAAGTGAAAGAACTGCAAAAAGAGTTGGAATCGTTGTTATCTGTTTATTTAAAAGCATTAGTTCATACAAAAATGCATGAACTGGTCAAACAATTGGCTTATTTTCATTCAATTCGAATAAATATTTTATGAGTGCGTCATGGTTTTGAACCACATTCATTTTTGGCATGATTTATTTGAAAAGAACGTCAAAATTATGAAGCAAGTCGTTCATGTTAGAAAATCGAATCCCTTGGGTGCCATTTCTCCAAACGTAGGGCTTCCGATGTATGTTATTTCAGCCTGAATACAATCTAGAAGATATTGGGAGCTATAAGAAAGCGTGATAGTTGTAAATGCTTTGATTTAAGCAAGTAATACCATCGAATTTCATCCAAACAATACTTAATGCGTTGTTTTTTATAGTTTACGGCATTTTTTTTTTTGATAAACACATTGTTTGCTGTAGATTTCCAACCTGCAATCGTTTTGATACTTTAAATGGAATCTTTTGAAACACTTCAGATGCAAATAACTGAAAAATAATTATTATATGATATGCATGTAAAATCAATATGGCAACACTTCCGAAAACGATCAAATTTATTATTTACGAGTCGTTCTATAATGTATATCATCATACATAATGATTGTGGTGGATATGTTTTGAAATTTGATAGTTTTTATTATGTAACTTTAAAAATTGTACAATTCGGTTAAACGAATGCCTGAACAAATTTTCTATTTTTCTTGTATAATCTAACGACCAACAGAATTATATTATATTTTTTCATTTCCTTAGGTTATGCAAATTACTTAAAAGATCCTCCAAAAAATAAAAAAGGACATAAAATTATTACAGTTGCGGAACAAATAGAAAAAATATGCCTCGGCCAAACGAATGTCTACCACTGTCTTCCAGGAGGAAATTTGAGAACGATTTCAGGGGGAATCATTAGAAAAACCCTTGGACGAATCACAGGAGAAATTCCTGGAGGAACTAAATTAGGACTGACTACCTAGAGGAATTCCGAAAGTGATTTTTGAAGAAATTTTAGATAAATACTCAGCTCCAAAAATAGAAGAATTTTTAAAAGATGTAGAAATGTCTGAAGGGATCACAGCAAGAAATATTGATGAAATCTTTGGAGGAATATCAGCTGTAATTGCAATTCCTAAGAAAATTTCGCTAGTGATTACTTTAGGGATTCCTTCAGATACAGATTGAAGGGTTATTGCAAGAAAATGAAAAAAAAAATGGAATACGTGTAATTAATTACGAAGAACAACTTTGTAAAACACATGCTAATTCCCAAAAATCCCAATAAAAACCTTAAACAAAGAATTGAGTTTTGGTATCGTTCACAAAATCTAATACATAACTTCTAAAACTGAACGAATTAAAGTAATAGTTTGTTCAGCACACTTTCCAACAATACATTATTCTGCAACTTTTGCAGGCACCACTCTCTCCTTATTTATATAAAAAGCCATTTTTTTCTGATTTTTAGTTGAATTAATCACACAAGTAAAAAAATCCAAATTAATAATTTTTGACACGAAAGCCACAATAATGGTAAAGTGTCGTTAATAAATAGTAATAATAATAAATTAATAATTTAGTAACGAAAACTTATTCATAGACATCATATCGCTACAGTCAATATTTGAGTCAGCAAAAAATGGATTACGGAGCCCGAGAATATAACATGAAGCATATTTCTTCGGAAATAATGTCCAGTGGCCTCATACGGTAGTTCCTAAGCGGTCTGAAACTATTTATAAACAATCTTCGATGGTAGAGGTATAAGTTTTAATTAAAATAGAATGAATTTAATGGCAAAATGGCATTTTTGAGTGATTCATGGTGTTTTTTTTTGTATTTATAGTATTATAAAGATAGTTTCAGATATATTTTGCGGAATTTCACCGAATTTAAGGAAGGGTCCAGAATTTTTTTGCTAAACATTTGGCAACATTGCTGGTAACACTAGCCGATGATCTTTTTCAGTGTACTTTCAAATATTACTATCACTATTATATACATCAAATATTAATGTTACTTGCATGTTATATTTCAAATGTATCTACGAGGAAGAATAACCAAATTACTTTACTATTAATAAAAAAAATCGAATTTTCATTTGTTTTTGAAAATTTGATTATTTTACTTTATTGTCCCATATACATACTCACAGACACAAAAATTGATTTAGATGATCGAAACATATTATAGTGGTAATCACGTTCAAATGTGTGCGTGTATCTTTTGTAGATATAGTTGTGAAACTTTGGGGAAAATATGTGTACTCTTACCCCGATTGTTAGTTTTATCATTATTTAGCCGTTTTACCCAAATCAATTGGGTAATATTTGCATATGCAATCTGAATAGCCTTTGAATTAGCGTGCATTTTTGTGCATGAAAAAAAATGCACACTAGTGTTCGTGTGTTGAAATGTCACTTATCTCTATACACTAGCTGTCCCGGCAAACGTCGTACTGCCTGCTCACTGTGTTTTTTGACATACAGCTCTCTAGAGAAGTCCCCAGGTAAGTGTAGAATTAGCTTAGTGTTAAAATACACGTTAATAATAAAAAAAAGTCCTCGGTGAATGTATGTGTATGGGAGACCCGCTTTCCAAAGATGAAAGGGGTCTCACACCGAGCTAAGAACCTTCCCCGGCCCCAAAAGTACTCACATACAAAATTTCACGCCGATCGGTTCAATAGTTTTCAAATCCTGAGGGTCAGACAGACAGAAATTCCTTTTTATATACATAGTTATTATTATATTAGGATTTTTATTACCGCAAAAAGATGGGAAATTGGTTCATTGCAATGTAAAATATTTAAATTTTAATGAATTCCTTATTTTAAAAAACTGTAGACTTTGATTTTCAAAACATAAAAACTGGTCTACTTAAAAACAGTTCAAGCACAATTTCGAAATGAGCACGGTATTAAACATCAAAAATTGTAATCGTTGGTAGAAGTTCACAACTTTTGTGTTATTTTGTAAACTTAAGTGATCTGTAGAGTTTACTGAATAAATCTTTGATGAATTTCAGCACAATGTTTTCTGAAATATTCAGCTCGCCAATTTTCTGCAAAATTTATTAAGGGTGTAAGAAATGCCTTTGCGCTTAGTACCATGATGTTCCGAATTCGTAAAGAATTAATGTAGTTATAAATTGAAGATTTGATAGTTACGTCACATGCCTTCAGTAAATATACTCAAGTAAAACACATTTTTATAAATTCGGATTACTATTAATAATTACAGCAGGTAAGCGTAAGAAGGTTCGGCAACTGAGTGTGAGCGACGACAGCGAGGAGGAGAGTAGGCCTTGCCCTGCACAAGAGCATGAGCATGAGCATGAGCATTGGTGACCGTACACTTCGTAGTTGCTACTCCGTGATTGACCTGAGCTAGCGAAATTGCACAGAGAACCAATTGATTGGGGCTTGGGATTTGCCACCATCCTCAATGTACACTTTTCGAGAGCTCAAACTTTATTGGGTCAATAACGGCGCTGGCCACGTCCTTACGGTCTACCGGGGAAGGGAAGGAATGTTAGTTCGACAACTGTTGCTACTAGAGGTTGTATGTACTACTGGACCCTCCACAGTTGTCACGGGAAGGAGTTTTGTTAGTAGGGAGGGATTGATAGTTACATAGATCAGGGATACACTTTGGTAAGTGATGCGATCCATGCAACAGTACAGTATACACACAAATGTGTCACCTCACAATTTGGAAGAATGGTGAGACCATGAAAATTTTAAATGAAAATTTATGGAATGAAAAATATTTTGCGTCACCTCGCAATTGAGAGGACTGGTGAACCAATGTGCTACTTGCCATGAAATCGGTATATTGAAACAAAATATTGTGCCGACACTGACAGTGACGGACCGCACAAACTTAGGCAAAATACTGACGCATAACTATGGATCAAATCAGTGTGGTCAGCACCGTAAGGTGCCGAACTGTACAAAAATGTAGGAGATTTTTTTTTTAAACACAAATTTAATTGAAAAATTTGGCTGACACTTGAAGTGACGAACTTTGCAGTTGTTGTTGAGTAAATATCTGAAGGATGATTTTAAACTAACAGATAAATTTACTGCATCTTTCAAAGAAAAACAAGAGCTTGTTCACCGATCATCAATCATTCATTCGAGCACCCGTCGACCTATCGCTAAAACGATACAATCGTGCGACACTATTTCTCGACACTCGCATGTACAACAAAGAACATCACAATACTGAACACTAAACACCCGCGCATCTATTGTTTAGATTTTCACTCGAGACAATAGCGAACGCGATCGATTATGCTGAGATACTCATCCCTTACCGGAGCGATGCATGCACAGCAAAGAACAACACAATACTGAACACCAAACACCCGCGCATCTATTGTTTTTTTTATTTTCACTCGAGAAAATAGCGAACGCGATCGATTATGCTGAGATACTCACCCCTTACCGGAGCGATGCATGCACAGCAAAGAACAACACAATACTCCTTAACAAACTCTAGTAAAAGTCCCGAGAGAAACTATTGAAACAAGCTCAGGAAAGGAGAAATTACATAAGGCCGTTCAAAAGAAAGCCCGTCTTGTTTCTCTGGTAGAAATACAGCGAAAACCTCTCCAACAAACGCCAGAAGAATTCCTGCAGATAGTTCATGAAAAACTTCGGAAGAAATACTTCGAGGAACTCTCTCTAGTATCAATCCCAGGAATAACTTCTGTAGAAATCAATCCAGCAAAGAACTTTTGGGGAAATTCGTTCCGGAAGGAGTCGCAATCCCGAAACCTCATTCAAGAGGAGTTCCGTTGTTTTCCGTGCTGGAGGAGCATGTGTGTGCATGTTTCACGTCAGTTCCTCTTCTTACTGTTTAAGTATGGCACTACATCCTAGCTCGAACAGAGTCGGCATCATTGCTGAGTGTTTTATAAGCTTTTCGAAAATTAAGCCTGTCCTTTATTTTGTTCCGTTTTTGTATTCAGTTACGAAGATAATTTCTGAATGAGTTCTCTAAAGAATTTCTTAAGTGATATTCTCAAAAACACTTATAAGTTCTGGAGAAATCGTCGGATAAATCTCTGGAGAAACCTTTAAAAAATGCCTGGCGCAACCTTCGTAGAAATTCTCTCGGCAGTTATTTGAATTCTTGGGAGAATATTTTGAAACATTCATGAAGAATCCCTCGAAAGAACTCCTGCTGAAATCCTCGAAAAAAATTTCAGAGAAATCTCAAGACGAACTTCACAACAAATGTTCACAATATGAATTTTAGGAAAAGTATAACAAAAACTTCTGATGGAATTCCTGTAGGAATCACCAGAGAGAGGTACAGAGAAGTTCTACTAATTTTTTAGGGATCCTTGCAAAATTTTCGGCATCATTCTTCAATCCAGGGGAAAACCGAGGATTTAACACAAACTTTCCAGAAAAATATTAATAATCTGTGAAATATTTTCAATATCCCAAAAATATTCCGCAAAACTGTCAAACATTGATTTCTAAACAGTGTTTCGAAAACAACTAAAGTAGAATAGATTAAAAATTGCAGCTGGAAATAGAAGCTCATATTGTCAAAAAATATAGAAATTTACTAAAGTTCATTTATCTTGCGTTCCCGAGTAGGTGGAAAAATCTGATGAATAGCTGATTCAGTTATTACTGATTGAATTACTGAAGAGCAAAAACTGATATTAGTTTGATTGATATAAGATGTAAAAGATCAGAAAATATAGCAAAATCTAAACTACTCAATAATAGCTCGTTAAGATATTACAAGAGCAAAACAATAGCAGACAAGATATGTCCTTTTTTTTAGAAAAAAAAAATAATAAAAAAGTCAGCATGCAGCATCGAACCTACGACCTTAGGATTCACATGCGGCGATGCTTACTACAGTAGGCCTTGCCCTGCACAAGAACAGATAAAGAAAGAAATTTGTGTTCTTGAAAGCAAAATTAATACTGCTGTATTGGCTCGAGATTCTGGTCTTGCGGATGCTGGCATGCAAAGTAAGATTATGAAACTGAGGAGTGATCTGGAACTGAAAAAGAAAGATTTGCGAAAGAAAGTCAATAAAGCGCGACTTGCGAAAAAGTATCGAAGCGAGAGGCAGGCAACGATAAAAGCACTTATCGAACGAGATCCGGAAGCTGCAAAGGCTTTGAAGGTAAGTTCTCTCGCTGACAAAGGCAGTCATTTGACAAATAGTATTTTTTTTTTAATAAATGGTTTAATTTTTTATCAGGTTGGTCAATAGAATTTTTGGTTATTTAGCATAGCACGAAATGAAAACTTCCACAAATCGTGGGTGAAGTTGTAGCGATGAGTATGGTTAGAAGAGCAAGATGGATCACCTATATAACGGATCTTCATAACTTTTTTGAATACAAATCAGCTTACTTTGTTTTCTATAACATTAAATGTTTTCAAATTAATTAGTTTTCTTCTATTTTCAAGAAGCCATTCTCAAAAAGCTTGTACCAGCTATAATTCGGACACAGAACTATGACTGCAATTTTACAATGTATCGTTTAGATTAGCCATATAATTCATCGGCATCGGCTTTTAAAAGAGCGTTCCTGTTTTTAAAAACTACCACTTTTTGAAATCTGAAGTTCGCGTTTCGGCGCCTCTCCCCATGCAAACTACCGCTACTAAATGCAAAGAGGAGCTTTTTTATTGTATAATAGTATTTGAAAACAATCCACTATGAAGCTGTGATATTTTCAAAAGCAGTTTTCAGACATCCTCCCATGTCTACCGTAATTGTGTGAATAACATAAAGAATACCGAAAAACACTTTTCCCGGATGATAGATATATCGATTGATAAAAATATGTGTAAATCGGAATAAATCAGAAAGATCTCGTTTTCTCCATTTGTGACTGTTTACCAAAGCTATATCATACATGTTTCTATGTGTTACATCAATGAACAAATTTCAAACGTTCAAAAGCAGCAGAAATTTGCATTTATGTTTCACAAAAAGTTTGTTGAAATTCAGAACAGTCTTCAACTGTTTGTAAAGTTCAAATGGATCGAAATTCACGGTACATTTGCAATGTTATTATTTTTTTTTCAAATGCATTTTTATATCTCATAGTTCATGATTTGAGAGACTCTGTTATCAACATTCAATTATTGCATTTTTTGTCTAATGCCTTTATACATCCGTCTCGACACAACATCAGAAACTTCGTTATTTCATTGATTTATTTGAGAATGTCTGGACAAGCTAAGAATTTCTTTGGTAATGACTTTAAAATAAAAATAATTACGGAAAAAAATATTTGTCAAATGTCTACAAAGTGCAAATTGAATTGGAATAGTTATAGAAACAATATTTTTAATAGATACGGAATGATTCTGGCCGGCCAAGAGTGGAAGAAGATCAACCGGAACTGCTTAAGGCTATTGTAAATATAGCCAAAATTGGTGGAGCAGCAGATGAGCGACGACGAACAGATAAAATAAGAACATGCAAAACATTGGATGACATGCAGGAAGCTTTGCAAGATATGGGGTTCAGTCTATCAAGAAGTGCCACATATCTACGGCTGCTGCCCCGCGATTCAAAAACTAAGCAAGGGAAGCGTCACGTGGTCACAGTACCCGTTAAACTGTGCCGCGCTAAAGCGAGTGCTCATAAGCAATATATGGATGGAAAATTCTGTACGGAAACCATAAGGTAACTACAATACATAAAAAGGTCATAATTGTAAGAAAAATGGGATTCGCAGTTATGGTTGGGTTATTGGCACTTATCGGTGCATTTTTTCACCTATAAGTGCCATTAACTCATCATCATATTCGTTCATCTTAATCAAGTTTAAAGTTTTTTGACTTATTATATTTGAATGAGACCTAGGTTCTTGAAATTGCACTTCAACGGAGAAATGGGCCAAATTGGTTTATCTTCCGCGAAGCTAGAAAGGTTCTCGCGAAACACTATTTTAAGACAACTGTCGTATCTCCGAAACTAGTGAACCGAAACCGAAAATATAAAATATAAATATTTTATCACGACGAATAAAGTTATACCGGTTTGACGTTTTCCCCCATTTAAAGGAAAATAAGTAAACTTTACGACACTACACAAAAAAGTACTAAATGTGTTCTTCCTTTAACCTAAATATGCTCTGATATAGCTCTGAGAGCAGAAGTAAAAAACCTTCAAATCAAAACTGAAATGTAATGACATGAATGTAAAAAAAAATACTTTTTTTCCAGACAGATCCAAAAAGTGTCAGTCTGTGAAACAATACTATATTGTTGATAAACGTTCAAAATTTCATTCAATTCGGTTCTCTGGTTTCCAAGATATGACAGTTCAATAATAGATTGCCAAAAATATATTGTTTTAGGGGAACGGTTCTAGCTACGCAAAAGATTAACCAATCGAGCCCATTTTTATATCAATGATGTACATATAATAGGTTAACAAACAGTCGAAATTTGAAATTTTTTGATGCACTCTATGAAAAGTTACAGCATGTTCAACTTTTTTGTGAGAGAAAAAAGTGCCTATCCCAAACATTTTGACCACTCTCTGTATATACTGGTCATATTTGATTATCCAGAATCGGGTTCTGAAGCTTTCCAAACATATATCTGGAGAACGGAATGCTGTATAAAGCTGCAACTTGGACATAAGCCAGACTTGATTAGTGATCAGTAAAATTTCAGTTTTTTAGAGCGTTCCGTCCCTCAGATCTACGTTTGAGATGCTTCAGAACCTTACTCAGAATAATTGAGTCCGACCTGTATATTTTTTCTCAATTACATACAATCCAATCCAATATAAAATGAATTTATTTTCCCGCTCTTTGAAGGTCCGTAGAAGTGATGGTGTCCATCCTGGGATCTCGACAGATTGCCTTCGTGTCACAGGATGACAAAGCACGCGTTCCTATTGGCATAACAGCCGCGAATAAGCAGGCACCGTTTCTTATGCACTTAGAATACAAGGTCAAGTTGCCGGATCACGATTGGGTCGTGGCGGCGAAACACAAACTGATTCCCAGTGTTTATGCGGGAATTTGCATCAACGATTCAGCCATCAATGGGGACCCGAAAAGCATCTCGTATTCAGGACCAACTTACGTGGCAGTACGTAGTGGAAAACATTCATCTTCGAATGCTTCCACTCACGCATTCGATTTGCGTCGTCTCTTAAGCCTTACCGAATTCGATGACATTTTCAAAGGTATCAAAGTTATTATTATATTATTCTAAAATTTTGTCCGAAATGCTCAGTGGAATTTATTTACAGTCAACGGTGAGATCAAACCTGTCTTAATTCTCTCAGTGGACGGAGGACCGGACGAGAATCCTCGTTACCCTAAAGTAATTGCCCATGCTATCGAGCATTTTAAAAATTTTGATTTGGATGGGCTATTCATTTTTACCAATGCCCCTGGCCGCTCCGCGTACAATCGCGTAGAGCGCAGAATGGCTCCATTGAGCAGGGAGCTATCTGGAGTCATATTGCCCCATGACCACTTTGGCAGCCACCTCGATGGCAACGGGAAGACCATCGATACAGAGCTTGAATACAAAAATTTCGGCCACGCTGGTCGTGTACTGGCCGAAATTTGGAGCGGTACTACCATTGATGGCTTTCCAGTTGTATCCGAGTACGTAGAAGAAGATGCAACCAACGAGCAACCAGAACATTGCGACCAGTTTTGGTACGCAAAACACGTTCGAGAAAGCCAATATTTTCTGCAGGTTAGCATACAATAAAATTCTGAAATGCAGTATTAATAACAAGCAAAATATTTCATTATAGATTGTGAAGTGTGATGATGTAAGCTGCTGTAAACCAGTGCGTAGCGATCTGCGTAGTGTCCTACGCGATGGATTTTTTACAGCTCCATATCCGATTCGAAGGGAAAATGGGCGACTAAGTGTTGTTGAGCCTGATGACAACCATGGTTCAGAATACGCCCCGTTTTTAGTGCGACAATGCCTGAATCTTTCGCCGAACGGAAGAGGCTATCCCTCTCCATTGCCGTACGACACTTATTGCCCATCTGTATCTTCGCAACTCGCAGGTATGGTAAAATTATTAAAATGATAATACACATCAACTATTGAATAATTTATTTTCTGATTCTTTTGCGTAATTAAAGTCGTATATGCACAGATTGTGGCATATATTTTGCCTCTAAAATTAACGCAGATCGTCACCGCAAAATTCTGCACAACGCCCACAGCAGGAAGCTAAAGCCGGCGAAGGTCCTCTGTGAACGCCCAGAGGAAATTCTCTGTGAAGTTGATGTGGAAGGGTCGACTGAGCTGATGTGGGTCGAGTCTTCCTTGGTAGACACAGATGATATGCAAATACCGGAAATGCTGACATCAGAAATTCCATTAGTGGATTTCGACATCTGGTTTGAACAACCATGGACTGAGGACCGCAATTAGAGGACGATGGATGACCACATGTAACATCTTGTGTTGGTTTTTTATGCAGCTTAGCCATTTTCACCATGAACATTTTAAAATTCATTCATAATACTCAAATTTTGTAAGCCATAGCGTTAGAGAAAAAAAAATAGAAAAAAGTACGAACTATTGAAGTCTACGTGGTTAGGACGGGGGGGGGGGAGGGTTCAAGAAAAGTCTACTTGAGTCTACGAGGGGGGAGGGGGGGGTCAAAAAGTGTCAAAATTTGGTCTACGTGGTTTATGAACGGCCCCTAAGTATCATTCATTTTGTTTCAAATAAGGCAAGAAGAATTAAAATTGAATGAAAGATGACAAAGATATCAACAAATCACTTTTCCATGTTTTACGATGGTGACCCCAAACTTTTGGCCGATACAGCATTTTGAGGGGTGACCCCAAACTTTTGATCGATGACATCAAGGATTAATTTACTTAGTAACTTTTTTTCTAGATTGTTTAGCTAAGTTCTGTAAAAAGCAGTTGAAAGCTAATAGAAAATGGATCATATTACCGCTCTCATCTTAAAATTTGGTCGACCCAACTTCCAGCGACACTGCCGTAAGTTTATATTATTTTTTTTAGAAAATTTGGCAACTTTGGGTTAGGTTTACATACAGAATGTTTTGAAAAAGTTTCCTTTAAATCATGTTCAAAGTTTCTTTGACTTATTATCCTTTGAATGAAACCTAGGGTTTTGAAATCGGACGCAAATTGGCGGAGATATGGACCTAAAAAAAATGACATGTTTTTGAGGGGGTGACCCCAAACTTTTGAACGGGAGTGTATGTACAGATGAGTAAATTATTGGTTAAATTGGGAAAAAATCCACAGCTCAGGTGAGATTTGAACTCACGACCCTTATTCGCTAGACAAGTGCTTTACCAACTAAGCTACCGAGCCAATTAATGACCCGGCAACTTAGTTGTCATAAGGTTCAATTCTAATCTCATCGATCTATATCATCTTCCCCTAAACCGCAAATATAACCATCTCTGTTGTACATATGTACGAAGAGCGAAAGCGATTTGTTTATTGTTTGAAACACTCAAAGTGCAAATTTTCGGTAATACCAATCCGTGTGGTCAATTATGAATTTCAAATAACTCAACGTACATATGTACAGATGGGTAAATTATTGGTTAAATTGGGAAAAAATCCACAGCTCAGGTGAGATTTGAACTCACGACCCTTATTCGCTAGACAAGTGCTTTACCAACTAAGCTACCGAGCGAAAAGCTTTCGCTTTTCGTACATATGTACAACAGAGATGGTTATATTTGCGGTTTAGGGGAAGATGATATAGATCGATGAGATTAGAATTGAACCTTATGACAACTAAGTTGCCGGGTCATTAATTGGCTCGGTAGCTTAGTTGATAAAGCACTTGTCTAGCGAATAAGGGTCGTGAGTTCAAATCTCTCCTGAGCTGTGCATTTTTTTTCCCAATTTAACCAATAATTTACCCATCTGTACATATGTACGTTTAGTTATTTGAAATTCACAATAAAAATCGCAAATGGAAAACAAGATAGAGCACCAAAAAGTTAAATTAAGTCATCAATTGATCGAGAATGAATTAGGCAAGAAAGCTGGAATGCCAAAGCGCGACATGAAGAATAAAAATCATTTGTGAATTACATATTTTTGGAAAGATTTGGGGATCTTTGCTAAAGTAACAAATGTAGTCCCGTGTTGCCCTTCACACAGAACTACTGTAAATACCTTATTTCTGTGAAATGTGACACAGTAATGTTCCGATTTTATCACGCCCTCCGCGCGTCAGTCTATTATTTTTCATTCATTTGCTGTTACATTTGAGAGCAAGTGTTTCCCCTCTTCTTCAAGATGAATGTTAAAGGCTTGTTCTGCAACGTTAAAAATATTGAGAACGCGTGTAGATTTTGTAGAATGTTTAAAAGCATTTTTGAGAATGGGCGTGATAAAATTGGAACAATACTGTAGACGTGCCTAACTACAAAACCCATGAAAACACTTACATAGAATATTATTGAATCTAATAGCGTTCACCATCAGATTATTATACTGAATAATAATGAACCATTCGTGCGTCATCGCCATTGAATAAATCAATTCAATGGACTTCCTTACCGGCAACCATTGCAATTCAACAATAGCGCGCGCAATTTGCAAATCTTCTCTCCCCAGTAAGACTGTCATATCAGACAAGGATACGAAGCGACATCTATTCTCCGATTGGTATCACTCCCGGCGCAATCGACATCGCAATCAAGCCATAACACATAGCCGTTGTGCAACAAGCAAGGCCATCCATAAACCTCCAAGGATGGTACTTGGGTGGCAATTGCACCGAAGCTAAGAAGGCAGTTCAGAGAAACAATGTCCGTCGCCGCCACCTGACTCGACTCGATGTCATCATCGCTGTTGATAATTGCACCACTTGCACAAAAACACATGCATTTGCACTTGCAGTACCTACGCGACTAGTCCATTGAAGTAATTTGCCGCTCAAGCGGCAGATTTATCGCTCGTTAGTCGATAATCTGTAACTTGCTGGACGACGACGTCGTCGACGATAACCTTCAACTCGGGCGTGATAGAGCGCGAGCGAGAGCTTGAGAATGCACCGAGTAGCATTTTCACTCTACATCACTCCAACCGAGGAAGAAAACTGCACTATCAAAGGTCAGGTTCACGACCGACGCAGCACAGTGAGGAACTACTCAACAGAAATACAGTATTGACCAGTACGTTTGCGACGTTTTCGGATATGCAGCTATAATGGTCTACGGATCCAGCCTTTCAATCTGGAACATTTAAGAAACGATTCGCTTGAAAATTGGTAGGAAATCGGACATAACCTGAATGATAACATTTGTCAGCGTGGATTTTTCTAGTCATATAAAGAAATTGAAAAGAAAAATCTAAAAATTGTAAATGTATCGATCAACACTGTAGTAGTAGCTGGTATGTAGGAGGAACATAGCGATCACTTCTGGTGTTTGAGTTGTTTGAAGTTTGTTGCAAAAGCAATTATAAGCACTAATTAGCTGTACCCTTGCTGCTACAAACAGCGTCAATCATGAGTGATTTATGAGTGCATACGCAGGCAATGCGTTATCAGAACTGCGGTTTTCTACTTACTTTAGACGTCGTGGTTGTCTGGGAGGAACAGAAACAGTAGATGGTATGATAATCGATGGAAGAGGATATAGTATCTGCCTTTTTTTGCTTATGAGCAGGTATTGTGGATGTTTAAGTGTAGTACATAGCTCAAGAGAAATATATGGTAAGAAGAAACTAGTCTGAATCAATTAAAGCATGTCTAGATAAAAAAAATGAAGATGTGAGAATGTGGCTGCCACCCTTGGAGATGCATATCTAGAGCTCTTGAACGTGATATCGCAAAAAGCTAATCTAAGTAAGTTACAGCAAATTTATACCAAGAACGTAAAAATGTTGCATCTAACAACCTAAAGTACTTTGTCGAAGACTGCAACCCTCTAGAATGCAAATCCAGAACACTAGACCGACACACAAAATTTAAAAAAAATGTTTAGAGCATGTACATCCAATCTACATCAAAATCGAAGGCTTGTAAATGTGGTATCAATAAATCCACGATATTTTTTTTTTATCTGTATTAACGAGATTTTTAGCCCTAGGCTAGTTCATCTCGGGACCCACGCTTTACTTCCCTTCCGAAGGAAGAACTCACATTTTTGCGAGTTTGTCGGGAGTGGGATTCGATCCCAGGTCCTCGGCGTGATAGTCAAGTGTTCTA
>NW_026916949.1:0-50000 GCF_035046485.1 Aedes albopictus
AATTGTCTGCCTTCGCAAAACCACTCTGAGTATTTTGCAGTTGAACCTTGAGTACCTAAGCATTTCACTCACGAGTTGCTACACGATAAGACCATGTCCATCCATCCCTGGTACATAGATGGTACTGAAGAGCAATCATCGCCTGCACGGTTCTGTTTCTAGTGGTGATGAGGAAGAGTGCACAAACAACTCAGGGAGTCTCAGAGGCGTTAAAAAGGATAACTAATAGTCTACGAATGATTAACATCAATAAAAATAAAATAAAATAAAATAAAACGAGGGAATTTCAAGAAGTTTTTGGAAGTTTTCCAAGGACTTTCAGTGAGTTTTAGAGGAGTTGCAGATGGTTTCACAGGTATTTTTGGGCGATTTCGGAGGGTCTCTGGTGCGTTAAAGATCCACAGGGGGTTCTTCTGTTTTTTGAGACATTTCAGGAAGTTTCGGAGGATTTTCGGTGAGCTTAAGACGTGTTACAAGGGGATTCAGTCCTCCGGGGCGTTTTCAGAGGGTTCATAGAGACTTAGGTGGGGGTCTGAGGGAGTTTACAAACCCGACATCAACCTATCATTGACCTGTTTTCATTTTGGACGGCAAACCCAATATAGACCCAACAGTTGTTCGATGTTGGTCCAACAGTGGCCCAACATACGATAAAAATTTACCCGACATTGAATATTTTTACAGTCTGGCGGAATTTTTCAGGGTTTTTTTTCGTGTTTCGTGCCCCTAGTAATTTGAAAGACAAGTCTGAGTCTGACCTGAGACCCTTCGAAACCCCCGAAAATGCCCCTAAAGCCCCTCCTTTCCTGTAACTCCTTTGAAAGTCCTCTGAAACTCCGCATGACCCCCTTTAAATCTCCTAATCACTTTCCCTTCTTCAACTTCTTTTCAACCTTGTACTCCATTTAGGTAATAGACTGAATCCATTTAGGTAATGAATCTATTTAGGTAAAAAATCTTTTTAGGCAGTCCCGACTCATTACCTTAATAGAGGTTTTGGTGTAGTATGCGTTGACAACTCTTCTAGTTTTCTCGGCCTTATAAAGGGTTAAGTTTTGTTCAATAAGTACAGTCAGCCTCTGGCGGTGTCCGTGTCTTTTTTTACGTATGAATGAGAAACACGATTCTGGTGTTGATGTATTTGACGATATAGACCCGATCTTCGTGAGTACAACTTGCAGACCCATCATCTGTTAATTGATTTCAAGGCGGCGTACGAATTAGTGAAGAGAAACGAGTTATGGCAGAATATGATCTAACATGGTTTTCCAGCGAAGCTGATTAGACTTATTCGAACGACGCTTGACGGTTTGAAATCAAGTGTACGGGTTGCGGATGAAATTTCGTCATCGTTCGTAACCTTAGACGGGCTGAAGCAGGGCGATGCTCTTTCAAACTTATACTATTCAACATCGCGCCAGAAGGAACGATAAGAAGAGCTGGTGTGCAAAGGAGCGGGTCCATTATCACAGGGTCGCATATGCTCCTGAGCTTCGCGGATGATATCCATATCATCGAGATCGACCGTCGGGCCGTGGAGAGGCGTTCATATCTTTTAAAAGGGAGACTGCGAGGATTGGACTAACGATTATCACCACAAAGACCAAGTGCATGATTGCTGGTGGTCAACGTCAGTCCGGCCGTGGTAAAGGTGATGAAGTGGTGCTAGGTGGTGAAAATTTTGATGTGCGATAATGATGTTACCCGCGAGGTAAAAAGACGGACTGCAGCTGCGAATCAGGCCTTTACGGTCTGCGATACCAGCTGAAGTCCCCGTAGGCTGCAAACGAAGACATAGCTCACTTTGTACAAGACTCTGACTCTTCCGATCGCTTTATACGGCCATCAATCGTGGACGTTGAGAGAAGCTGATCGGAGAGCCTTTGAAGTCTTCGAACGTAAAGTGCTGCGAACAATACTCGGCGGTGAACTGGAGGACGGCATCTGGCGGCGTCGCATGATCCACGAATTGTACCAAGTATATAAAGAGATGGATATAGTGAAGCGAATAAAACACGGCAGGCTGTGGTGGGCTGGGCTACATCCCCAGCTCGTAGCCCGGAGGAACGACAAGCTAAAACCATATTCAACAGAGAACCAGGAAGGGGCCGTCGGCTTCGTGGTAGACTGCGCACACGTTGGCTTTTTGCAGTGAGGAGAACCGAAGGGCTCTAAACGTTCAGGGTGACTGGAAGCGATTGGCCCAGGACTGAGACCAGTGGAGGCGAATGCTTCATTCGGCGTAGACTCACCGCTACGAGTTGTAACCCATCAAGTATCAAGTAAGTATGGACTCGATCTATGGTGTTCACAACTGAACCAGATTTCTGAAGCCTCAAATCAACTTCTGACGTTGTTTCCAATGAGAAGTTATGAAAAGATCTTTAATCTGTAGAACAGTAACTTGAAAAATTAAAATTTTGAAAGAATGTCCATGTTGTAAAAAGAATACTAAACTCAGAAATATTTTCCAGTAATTCCTCTGATAAGAATCATATATTTCAAAAATGAAATAATATTTCTGAAATACTGCAACAATAGGAATCTGTTATCTGTTGTTCTTCAACCAATTAAGTTGATTTTTTGAAGATATTTAGCGTATTTTATGCCAAAACTATACACAAAACAAAAATAACTCAATTAGATAGATGGAAATCCAAATATTTTGCCAATGGCTACAAATGTTATCTGCAAAAGTTTTTTCAAAGTAATCAATTTGACCCGGTAAAGGATCAATGATGAAATCCTAGTGTCAAAAATCAAAAACTTAAGATTTCTACAAGCATTTGGCCAGGTTTTCCCATACAAACTTTGAACCCCTTATACTTATTCGATTTCGCTTCGAACGTAGCTTCTCTGAGTCTAAAACAACTCTTACCAGGAGGTAAAACTTGGCATTTTTAAAATTTTATTTTTTAGTTACAGTATGCGGCAGGAAAAAATGCGAAAGGGTTTTTTCAACATCAAACATCATGTTCGTCCATTTGACGTTAACCAATCTATGTTTCAACATTCCATGATTTCTAACAGGCTAATTTTATAAAATAAATATATTGAAATGTTTACAAGACTGCGCCTGAAGCTGAGTGATAGCGCCTTGAAATTTTTGCATTTTTTCCTGCCGCACCCTGTACAAATTTGGGTCATCCTAGGGGGCATATGATTAGAAAGAGAACTTATTTTTTATTTCTTTGACAGGAAAAACTCGCTCCTGATATCGAGCACATTGCTACTCATTGCTACACCATGTTTCCTGTTTTGCAAAATGGCTTCATCGATTGAGCTTCTATTTCTGGGCAGAGTCGCGGTCGGACTAGCCTTGGGTCTTTCGCTAGCGGTGATGCCTATGTACCTGGCGGAAGTGTCTCCTTTGCAGCTTCGAGGAGCCATGGGAGTGTTGCTTCCGATGGGAATAACTGCCGGAGTGGTGCTCGGACAGATAGTTACTCTTGAAGAGCTCCTGGGTGATGAAAATAATTGGCATTGGGGGTTGGGTATTGGCGGGTTTCTCGGACTTATTTGCTTCGTTGCCTATTGGTGGATGCCCGAAAGTCCAGAGTATTTGTTTACGATAAAAAACAAGCCGGAAGAAGCTTTGAAAGCAATCCGCAAACTGCTGGGAAAGAATAGTGTTAACAGTGCTTTAGAAAAGCAACTTCGAACGGGATACCATATGACCCAACAGCCGCAAGAGTTTACTTTACGAGACATACTGACGGATGTCAAGTTTAGATTACCGCTGGCCTTACTTTTCTTCATGAACGCTGGTTGTGGACTGTCAGGCATTAATGTGGTAAGTGATCTCATGCTTACCTTCACCTTTCTAAAGCAATACAATATTGAAATGTTCAAAGATATTTGCATACTCTGTTTCAACATTGGAGCGAATTGGAATAACTTCAAATGATGCAAAGCTGTTCAGCGTTGGATTTGGATGCATAAACCTCGCTGCATCTAGCTGTGGTCTCTTCTTGATGAATCGTTTCAACCGTAGACTAATGATGCTGATTTCTTGTACTGGCTGTGGAATAACTCTACTGATGAACACAATAGCAATTTATTTTATGGTGAGTATTGCAGCTAACTACTAGTAAAACTTTCTTGAAATATCAATATTATGTTTCCAGTTCAAAACCGAATTAGCGACATTTTTTCTTCGACTTCCGCTGCTTTTGCCTTGCGTTAAACACAATGTCGGAAGTGGGGCGCTGCATAGAGCACCAGGTGTACAATACAGCGCCCCACTTCCGACATTGTGTTTAACGCAAGGCAAAGGCAGCGGAAGTCAAAGAAAAAATGTCGCTAATTCGGTTTTGAACTGGAAACATAATATTAAGATCTATATATTTTATTTTCATCGTTTTTATTTTCATCGAGTCAATGAATGAAAAAAAACATGACAAAACTCTTTCTGTTCCATTGCCTTCAATTATGGCTTCAGTGCGTAATGCCATAAATGTGAAGAGTGGACCCCGACTGAACATCCTAGATTAACTTCCTGAGAATACATTTTTGACAACATTTTAAACCCATTGATATTTCAGGACGTGGTTAGCTGGTTCCCAATGGCATCTATTGTAGCTATAGTGCTATTTCTATTATCGTACCAAACTGGAGTTGGCCAAATACCATTTTTCGTTGGTTCTGGTAAAGAAAACATTGATAATGTTATATTGAGAGCTTTAATAAATTCTTTAATTTCAGAATTATTTGATATTGAGGCACGGTCATCTGCACTTCCTTTGGGCAATCTCGGTACCTGGCTTGCAAACCTTATTATAGTCATGTTGTTTCCTATCATGCAGCATTTATGGGGAGCATTCGCATTCCTACCATCTTCGATTGTTTGTTTTGCACTGGGCCTATTCGTATATTTCTATCTTCCGGAAACTCGTGGACGTGTTGTCAGTGATACAGCACTACTAATTTCAAAAGGGTTCAAATCTAAGATTCGTTAGTGGGAAACATTTATTGAGCCCTAATGATGTTTATAACACCTTGTAAACAATAAACAAGCAACAGTTATCACAGTTTTTCTCGGTTTCTGTAAAATCTCTTTCTAATAGCTTTAAGTTCGTCGAAAAACACTAGCACCAACATAGAATGAGGTCCTATTCTCATGTAATGTGGCCAAAAGCCTTTGTACAACCCAGCGACTCCTTCAGTTTTGAGTATTTTAATAAAGCAGTCAACTACCCCGCTGTAATAAATCCCTTTCCCCTTGGCATCCACTCCTTGGTTATATAAACGGGTTGCCACCACATCCGGCGGAGTCATCGTGATAGCCATAACCGTACCTCCAGCTGTTCCAGAAAGAAATGAGACCAATCGATCCGACTGTTGAGCGTGGAGTGGATGCCTCAGGAGCATATCTTTGGTATAACCGTAACCAGCCAGTTGACCGCCACTTCCCAGCATTGCACGCGGCATCGTAACAGCCACCCCCCTGTATAAACCTCGAATTCCATGTTTCTGGAAAATGTCTTTCAACGCACTCATCATGCCCGTGTGTTTATGCTGGTATCCAACGGCTATTTGCGTTACTGCCTGCGATTGCAGATGTGTGCGAAGCATAAAGAATGGGCTGGCTAGCGCAGATCCAATGAACCCACCAAGGCCACCCCAGAAGGCATTTCTCCAAATAGATTGCTTTCCATCTTTAGTGCGAGTGTATCCATTCTCGAAGGCCGTGTTATAGATTCCCAACCTAAAGGGTGAAACAAGTATTTAATATTGTCCAACATTTTAGCGGAAAGGTTAGTATGTAACTTACCTTGCAGAATTGATCCCAAACTGAAAGCACAGCGATGGTGCAAGTCCTTTCTGTAATGCCCAATATCCATCGTTCTTGGCAATCGTCACGAAAGCATCTAAAATACTTTTATACGGCTTTGCGTAAGTACCTTTCGCTGCCAACTCACCTTGTAGTTGCATGCGAGTTTTGACAACCTGGTGAAATAGATTTCAATTGTTATCTATGGCATTTCACACTTTTTGTAGGTACTATCAATGACTTATCCGTAACGTGAGTAAAAGCATCGTAGCGTTACTGCATACACAATAATTTCCTTGGATATGCTTATGTATTTTTTTTTATTCAGCGAGCTTTGGGATGTTTCATTTGTTTATTTTGTTTGACCTTTATGGTTTTAATGAATGCATTGGGATAGAAAAATCTACCTTGAGTCATACATATTAAGCCATGAACAAGAAAGCGGCATGATGGCATGTACAAATAAGTATATATTTATTAATCGCTTCCTGAATCATCAACATTCTTGGTTAATAGTGAAACAAACAAACAAAAAACAGCAAAGTAAGATGTTCATGGTAACCAAATAGTTATAAATTTCTATTGCTAATATTTCATCATCTTCACATCTTCGCGAAGAAGAACCAAAACAACTTGCCTACAGTTAAGTAATGAAACTATGTACTAAAACACCTACCTCCAAAGGATTCGTAAACAGTGTTGCTCCCATAGATGCGACACCTCCAAGCAAAAAATCGGTTGCATCCATCTTAAAGGGACTTTTTTATGTCTAATAAACTAAAATTCGTTTTGCCGATCGAAAATTCTATGTACAGGTGAATTTAAAGCTAAAATTATGTACAAAACACCGGCAAACTAATGATGTTATATCATTAGCTGCGACTGTTTCCCAAAAACTTAAGACATAACAGCACAGTAAACATTCACCTTTAGGTAAGACGAATAGGGATGCAGAAGAAATGAAACAAAAATAAAAGGCGATTACTGTTTCAGCTTGACTGTCAGGCTGACGTTTGAGTATGCGAGGGGTTATTCATCAGTGGGATTTGCCGTTTTGCTGTGGGTTTTTGCCACTGCCAACTCGATGTGCTTCGCCTTCGTACGTATAACTTGATTGTTCCAGTTTTCATCTTTTTTTGCGATTCACCCAATTACATTGATAGCGGTTTCAGTGCTAAAATATTGTTTCTATGCTTCTGTCCGGGCCGGGTCGAAAGAATTGTTCCTGGGCCATCTCCTTTGGTCCTGAGCGCAGGTCTATCGCTCAGTTGTCTATGGCCACTTACCGTCAGTCTCTCGAGTTTGACTCTGGCTTCGGGTGCTGTCATATTGCTTTTTATTTTGATTTGTCTTTATGCACTTGCGAGACGAACAGAAAAAGATTTGCAGTGAAAAAAGTGAAAAGCACAAAAAGTTAAAATTAATGATGAAATTTTGCTGATAGCTCATTTATTCTTTATTTGGCCTTTGTGATACAGAGCAGTAATGATGCTAGTGGTCTATTTCAAAACATTACTCTTAGTGCAGGTTTTCTATGGAATTCACGGTTCAGCTGATACGCCATATCGTATATGTAAGTTGATCTTAAATCTCAGTAATTTGCATGATTCATTCTACGTTGCCTTTTATTGTGCTTTCCTTCTAGACGAAATGGTTCCTGAAGGTATCTGCAAGTCTCGTCGGATCCCCTTGTTTGATAACCTGCTAACTCAATCAGACCCCATTCAACTGAGAAATCCTGAGCGGGGTGCCATTTTCCGGCAAACTTGGAATGCATCATCCTTCAAGCGGTTCGCCGATTGCAAGTTTTACCTGCAAGCGCCGCCAAATATGGGACTTTATCTGACCGTTAGTACTGTGAAACTAAGAAAGAACAGTCGTGGCCATTGTATCGACAGTATTGTGGTCAAGAAAAGCAACGAAAAGAAATACACATTTTGCGATGCAATAGACGATGACGACGATGAACTGAGAGTGTATGCCGACGATCATGGGAAGATGCGAGTTACCGTAAACCTGGACTCAACACTGGCTTTGCCGACTCTGGATGATACGCTCGAGGTGCAGTTCATTGCAACCGTTAAGCGGGATTGCATGGAAGGATACTTACCTTGTGAGGACGATGAAGATGATTCTTGTATTTACAAAGATTTCTTCCTGGATGGATATGCCAATTGCCCTGAATGTACCGATGAGAAAGGATGTTTCAAAGAGTCAGAACAGGTCCAGATCATGAATCCTTCCAACGTTTTGCTAAGCGCAATCATATCCCTCCTTGCAACCATGGTTGTATTTGGGGGTTGCCTTTGGTGCCTCTATAGATACCGGAACTGCATGGGAAGTTGCAATAGTAACAGTGCTGGTACAGTACGTAGTAATCAGAACACAGCAGCTGTGGCAGCGGAACATTTACAAGTCGAGCTGCAGTCCTCTGCCATCGAAATACATCCTTCAGCACCTCCCGAAGATGACAAAGATCTGCCACCAACTTACGAATCCTTGTTTCCGGTTAACCAACCCGGTAGGACCAGCCCTTAACCGATTGAGATACACAATTGGTTTTTTTTTAAGATTTGCTCTACTTGAGTTTGTTATTCAGATTGACTTGATTTATTTGTTTTAATTTAAAGATTATAGATTTATCGCGTGCGATGGGATAAACTGTCGCAGCTTTTTTTTGTAAATAAGGTAGAGCAGGTATTGTAATGAAGAAAATGAACTGAAAAATTCAATGTAATAGATTTGTAATCTCTTGCATTTGATAGCGAAAGTTTTGTACTAGTTTTAAGTGCTCGAACGTATTCACATTTAGATCTGTGTGCACAAAAAGCAACAATATACTATGATAAAAGTATTACGAAAACAAACTAACAGTCGCCACATAATTGAATGTAGTTATTTATTATTACATAATGCAATTTCCTCAAGTCAGAATCCGAATAATGCGTAAGTAGATTATTGACTGAAGGGAAACTTGGTAGGTTTTTTGTAACAATAAGCAAACGTAAAAGCTAACCAATTTATAAACATTATTGAATGTAAATATTGATACTGTATGTTGGAATAGATGCATTTCCAAATTTTACTAGAACCATCTCGAGCTTTGAGCTTGGCAGATATATCCGAAGAATCCTTATTTGTTCAGTCATCCGTATCATCCATCAATTCTCTATTATCATATTTTGCTGTGTCCAAATTTGGCACGGAATGGTTGCGTGCATGCAAACTGCTTATCACAAAGCTGCCATCGATACTCGCAAATCAGTCCCATTTGACTTTTGTCAATTGAAAAAAAAAACGTTAGTGGAGGTACCCGACTAGAAAATTAAATCAAGTTTATATCATATTGTGTTATGATGTTATAATATGTTTTAATAACTTATTATGTTATGTACTAGATGCAGGATTGTTTTAAAATAACTAAAATTGTACACTGGTGTAATCAAGATAATAACATACTTTGTTATAATCAGTACAGATTTAAATGAAAAATAAATTGCAGCCTCAGGATTACTAGTTTCTATCAAAATGTGATACTATTTTGTTACATTATTGTCCAAATCTCGAAAAATGAAAACTAAATTATATTACAATGAGTTATCAAACAACATATAAAACATAATATGATATAAAAGGGCATAAATTTAGTACGTCACGCAAAATTTTGGATTTTTAGACCCCCTCCCTCCTTCGTATATCTAATACATTGTTTAGCACACTTTCGGTAACCCCCTCCCCCCTTTGGTTGTGACGTTTTTTATGGATGCCCCCAATGCATTTGCAATATTTCAAAAACACCAAGGATGATAAAACTCGTTCTCTCTTTTCCCTGCCTTAACGGAATTATATTCGTCCACTCCCGTACACATCCTTTCAATAATGTTGTCCGGAGTGATATCTCTACCGCATACCTTATGTATAATCGACCTTTGCTCCACGAGGCGTGGACATTCAAAGAGCACATTCTCCGCGGTCTCGTTGCAGTCTGCGCATTCTGGACATGCAGGGGATCCTCCATGTCCGAATATGTGAAAATAACACCGAAAGCACCCATGGCCTGCCAGAAATTGTGTCAAGTGAAAGTTCACCTCGCCATGGGGCCTGCTCGTCCATTTAGACACGCTCTGTATAAGCCTGTGTGTCCATCCACCCTTGCTGAAGGAATCCCATTCCCTCTGCCACTTCAACATAGACGATGTTCTGGCGGTTCATCTCGCGCCACTTATATACTCTTCGTCCTCTGCCACCTCTGGTGTTATTGGGCATCATGCCCGCTAACACACATACCGCGTCCTTTGAGACCGTGCTGTATGCGCTGACCATCCTGAGGCACATCAGCCTGTGGGTACTCTCGTGTAGCTTCACGTTTCGGTTTACCACTAGTGCATTCGATCATGCAACTGTCGCGAGCAGCTTATGTTTACTCGAGTCTTTTGCCGAGCTATTTGACATTATCTTTGACAATGCCATTATCGCCATACTTGTCCGCAAGCATATTCTACGTGGCTTCCGAATTTCAGCTTATCGTCCATCATGACCCCTTATTGCTTCAGTGAGCGCTTAGAGTTGATCGTTCATCCACCGGTGGTGACCACTGCCTGTTGTTCAGACTTGCGATTGTTTACCATCATCACCTCTGTTTTGTGGTGCGTGAGTGTAAACTGTCTCGACCTCATCCAGTAATCCTTCACTATGCCAATTGCGTGTGTTGCTGTCAGTTCCACTTCATCTATCGACTCGCCGTATATCACGAGAGTAATAGTATCGGCAAAGTCGACAAACTTTACACCCGGTGGATGTTTTAGCCTCATGAGGCTATCATACTCCGTGGTCCATTGTACTGGGCCCAGGGTGGAGCCCTGAGGTACA
Source organism: Aedes albopictus (assembly GCF_035046485.1). Lineage (NCBI taxonomy): Eukaryota > Metazoa > Arthropoda > Insecta > Diptera > Culicidae > Aedes > Aedes albopictus. The sequence continues at coordinate 10,643 of NW_026916949.1, forward strand.
CCAGCGGTGATGTTGAAGCTCCTCTCACCTTCCTCGGCATCATAATTTAGCACCCTATGCTGGAAGTCGCTTTCCAGTATCCGGCATAAACTAACCAGGACAATGCTGTGTATGGCGCACTCGATGGTGGCCCAGCTGGTGCTGTTGAACGCATACTTTTCGTCCAGCGTGAGGACCCCACAATAGTGGATTCCTGTTCGCTTCTTTTGGAGCACTATCTCGGTCGTTTTGTTTATAGTCCTAATTGCGTTTACCGTCGATCGACCCTTCTGGAAGCCAAACTGGTTATCCAAGAGGCCAGTATCATCTGGTTTCTCAGTATAGTCTATCAGCCTCGGAAGAATGATCCACTCCAACAGATTTTCGTCGGTGTCCAGAAGACAGAAAGGTCTTTATGGCGACGGGTTTCTAGATGGCTTCACGGATTTGGGCAGTAAAACCAATCTATGCCTTTTCCACCTCTCCGGATATTCACCTCTGTCTATGCACATCTGCATAGTCATTCTAAACATGTTAGGGCTAGCCTCGATGGCTAATGTCGGAATACCGTCCGGACCCGGAGCCTTGTTCAACTTAAGCGACTTCGCTATTGCGATGAGCTCGTCATTCATTACCGGGCACGAGCAGAAGAGAATAGCAAAATAATAACTACAAAATAACATAACCTGTTTTTATATCTTGTTTTGTAATTATTAACTTTTCAAGGAATTACTTTTCCCTAACATGTTTTGTAGGGCAATCTTATTTTGTTATTATCACCCATTAAACAACATTTAAATAACATGTTTTGTTATGGAGCAAACTAAGTTATTATTGTGATATTGAGAGTGTACAAATATTTCATAAACAATATCACAACAATAACAACTTTTTAAATTATAACTACAACATTGAAGATTTACGTTCTTTACAACATTACGTACATATTATCTAATTGTTATAATTATCATTCTTGTCAGCATATTATTTTATGAACACTTCGACAATTATGTCCTGTTTTTTTTATCATTTTTTGTATCCAGTTACATATAGTCGTATCCATGCCATAGAAAATCTCAGAATGTTGTAATACTTGGTGGATCACTAGTTCCTCGGAAACAGTTAGACTCATATGCTATAATTCACAATTAAGATAACTCTATCTAAAGGGTGGTCCATAAAATTTTGCTCTTGGTTTGTTATCAATAATTTTTGAAGATCAAAATTTGTTATCGAAATATTTTCCAAATTCATTGTTATTAAGTTGTTATTGACGCAAACCAAACATGGTCTTACAGGAACATTTTGTTGTTATAATATTTGTTATTTTGCCACTTATGACATGCAAGTTCATAACAGAACATGTTATGTTAATAACATTAAAATAACTGATTTCATTACTCAGTTATTTTGCCAAAATAACGCATTTTGTTATGCGATTGTTATTTTCTTCTGCTCGGGGGCGACCTCGCTTTGGTCGGTTGGCCATGGGGGACAGGGGCCCATGGTCTTGTATCGTGGCGCAGGAACAACACTTCCAAGATCTTCTGTAGCATCTCAGGGGAGCGTTCTGCGGGGTGCTGACGCGTCCTTCGTTTTGGACAGGACTACTCCGCACGCATACCAGGAACCGACATATTATCGAACTTGAATGAACCTAAAATCTTCTTTCACAGGGTTTCAGTTTATGGTCTAACTCTTCAGAAAAGCCTTGGTTCAATATATTCTATCGGCGAAAAAGGAAATAAATCATGTTTGAAGATGTTCCACTATTTTGCAGTAAAGTAATTCAGAGCATTATTGTGATGATTAATTTAGCTTAGACCAAGTCTTAAGTGTCTTTTAACCTTGAAATTTCAGTCAGTTATATTATAATAATATACTTATTAACAAACTTGTTACGGGTTTTCTCTTCAGTCTATGTGCGAACAACCGGTATTTGTGTGTTTTGATCAGCCCAAGGTAGTCTACCGCATTTTTACCTCAATAATTTCTATTTATTTTTAGTGACATAAAAATCGACCTGCATAATTTACATATTGAGTCTCAAATAAACAATATTCATTTCATAACATGGTAATGGCTACGGTTGGCGGCGCCAATCATTTAGACATATTGTAAGAGTTCAATTCCCACTCCAAAAAAAAAACTCTCCATTGGGTCACTGGTTGTCGCATATTTTGTCCATTTGTTGGTAGACAACAGGGGAATGGCGGTTACAGTAAACGTCGGCAATGATAAGAGATTAATCAACGCAACTTGTTAGACTGAGAGCCTAAATTTCCAGAAAGTCATTTTTTTGTCTAATTATATCCTGTGTGGTATATATATGCTGTGGTATATATATAAGCTAGACTAGATAAGATCAGAATACATAATACCAAACAAAGTACCCCAGAGTTGATCGTTAATGTTCAAAGGGATCTTATTGTTTTTTAGGAAATTAAGCGAGATTTCTGCGCAGTTGCTGTGATAATTATATATTTTCACTCTAAACCATTTTTTAAGAGCTTGAGCCTGTTTGGTTAACCGTGGATGCAACTCCAGTATCACCACTCACACAAGGAATCAATGAGATCTGCCGGTGAATAGCAGTCATCTTCAGTGTGATCTTCTATTTTAAGGCGACAATGGCGCCTTCGACGTCAAGTTGCCGGTCAATGTGGGAAAGGGAAAGGAAGTGATGATTGCAATCATGGGTATCCACATCAGATCGATATACCTCTGCATCTGCTCAAATTCATGCAAATGTTGGAGTGTTGTTGGGATATGGTTGGCTTGACAGAGGGTTCACACATTGGTGCGTGTATGCCAGGCGGGCACTCTAAACCACTTTTTAAGAATAGAATAATTCTTGTTGACTCATGTTTGCATACTTATCGACTACTAATATTTGTGGGAAGTTTCGATCAACCCTTTGTTTTTAGGTTTTTCTTTATCTCACAGCAACAAGTTGTTTCATCTATTGTGGTAGGGCCGTTCAAGCTAAAAAATCATATATTTCTCATATTCTGGCCTGAAGAATACATACAACCATACTGAGCTAACATGCATATTTACAGTTTAATAGTAAGTATTATTTTATCAATTTTATTCAAAAATGACATCAAGACATTCAAGAAAGCTTAAACATATCCACGAATATTTTCTAAATTACGATGAGTTTGAATATAATGCATTGAAAACACATGCCAAAACTGCAATGTGAATATTTTATTGAATATTTTTTGAATTGCAAAATTGTCATTCTTCATTCGGTATGGGGTTTCCAAAGTGTTGCGTCCCTTTTTATTGAAAATTATTATGATTGCATGATTATGATTTACAACAGAGACTCAATAACCATTCAAGGACTACCACATCTTGAGTCGTGCAATGTTGTTCAACTGCAATTCACTAAAACAATTGATGAGCTTAACACACGGTAGACTTTCATGGGCTGGTCACATCACACGGCTGCCGGAACATGAAATGCGAACATAATACAAGGGAGGAAGCTTTAGGGATCATATTCGGTCGCGAAAACGTTATTAAATTATTAGTAGTTGGAAAGGATTTAACGGAATTTGAAGCTCTAGGTGATAAAAAGTGTCAGTCCCATATCCGGTCCAGTGGATAATAATTCTCCATAAGGCATTGATGACCGGGATGAATTCGAGTATAAAATTGGCAAGTTAGTAATTAAGTATAATATTCTACGATATTTCTTACAAATTTTATGGCTATCAGACACTAAAGATTTCGTCGAAGCTAAATTAATCATCAAAAAGAAATGCTCTAATGTACTGCAATTTGATAGAAAATCTTTAAATATGATTTATTTCATTTTTCACCGACAGAATATTTTGAACCAAGGCTTTTCTGAAAGGTTAAACCATAAACTGAAACTGTGAAAGAAGATTTGAGATTCATACAAGTTCAATAATATGATGGTTCCTGGTATGCGTGCTCCGTAGGCATCACCCCAAGGGTTCGTGTTGGCTGCCTGGTACAGATTTTCGAAGCACTCCCGCTTACGTGCCCTAATCTCTTTGTTTAGTGCCAGTTTTGCTGCCTTTGGGCCTTACTTCGCTCCCTTCTATCCTCGTCGGTACGAGCCCTTTGCATCCTCCTTCTAGCTCTTAGGCAGGATGCGTGGAGTTCTGTGATTCCTGGACACCACCAGTACACTGGTTTGCATCCATGTCTGGGTAGGGATCGCCTTGGTATTGCGGCATCACATGCACGCCTTAGGGTTCCGATTAGATCACCGATGGATAGATCGTCGCGCCGGTGTTGCCCTCCATAAGCAATCGCCTCACAAATGCCGACTTATCGAAGCGCGAGGTCAGCCATCCCCGATGGCGGTCGGTGACCTTCGGCTGTGGAGGTCTTCCTCCGTGTAAGTAAAAAGGAAATCGGGTTATGTACTGTTCCTTTTAATTCTCCTAACAATTTGCATCCTTTGACAGATACGTATTTCGACCTCAATTGAAAGGTAAAAGGTTTCAAATTCTTAGTGGAATTAAACGTACTAAACAGTACTGATTTTCTTTTTACTTACAGTTATTCCACTAACAAGCCCACGTTCATCAGCATTCCTCCGTGTTCCACTCTGTATTGAATCACCTGATGGTCACTAGTATGTGACACGCTTGTATGGAAAAAATAAATCCCTGCTCCAGTCGACTTTTTCGATGCCATTTAGGTCCCATATGAACTGTACAAAATTTCAGTGCAATCGGTTAAACTATAATTTAGCGCAAGCGGCTCACAGTTTGCATAGGATTTACTATAGGAAAAGTTGCACTTTCAAACAAAAAATCCCAGATGTCGCCCTTTGTCCCCTTAATTCAAATCGATCAACGTTTCTTGTAGAAAAATCATTTATGAAACTTTCCTTCGAAGACCGCAAAACGATTGGATGCTTGTGGAAAAAGTTATTGATTTATTACCGATTGGTGATCCAACGAACGGCTTTTTGTTTTGTTTTATCAGCAGCACTGCTGCTGTCGTGGCATCAGCACCCCCAGAAACAGCAGCTGCCAAGGCAGCAGCTACACTGCTGCAAATAAAACAAAACAAAAAGCCGTTCGTTAGATCACTAATCGGTAATAAATCAATAACTTTTTCCACAAGCATCCAATCGTTTTGCGGTCTTCGAAGGAAAGTTTCATAAATGATTTTCCTACAAGAAGCGTTGATCGATTTGAATTAAGGGGACAAAGGGCGACCTCTTGGATTTTTTATCTGAAAGTGCAACTTTTCCTATAGTAAATCCTATGAAAACTTCGAGCCGCTTGCGCTAAATTATAGTTTCACCGATTGCACTGAAATTTTGCACAGTTCATACGGGGCCTAAATGGAATCAAAAAAGTCGACTGGAGCGAGTATTTGATGTTTGTCCCATACTAATGGTCACTGTGCGTGTACCCTCCAGTCCAAGCTAGGGTTTAGACACACAATGAAACATAAATAGCATGGTTTGTTTTAATTGTGTAATATTTTTGTTAGAGTTTTGTAGTCGAGTAAACTTTAAATTTCAAAGGCCTTTCAAGAGAGAGCTTATACTAGAATCTTTCTAATTTCATGGAGAATGGTCAAAAATTTACCATATTTGGACCATTGATAGACATCTTGTTGATCAACTTACAGTGGACATTTGCAAATTTTTGATACACTTAACGAAAAAAGAAAGTAAGTTGATCAGTTTTTCAAAAGATAAAATTTTACCTGCCCCGAACATGTTGTCTCTCCCCTGTGGTACATGAAGGCAAAAGGACTCTAGGGAAAATTTAACGCGCCTGCCATCCCGAATCTCTTCGACTATGAAGAAATCGAGGCAGCGGAGAAATTCAGAGGTGCATTGTGACACGAAACCGAGCCTATTTTAGACCCCGCAGAACTCTACAATCGAATAAAATTCGCCGTCGCACGAAGTTAACCATTTACTCTAATGTGAGATTTTGTCACTTATACCCCCATGGTTCTAACACTTCAATTGAAAAATTCTGTCTAACGTACATTGAAATATAGGATGTTGGCGAGTTAAATTATGAATGTCAGCTCAATAGGAGCATTGGTTACAGAAAATGAGATGTATCAAGTGAGATTTTTTGCTGAAAAATAAAACAAAAAACACACAGGTAGAAATAATGAGGCTTACACGTCATGTAAACTTCAATTTAGTCACGTAAAGTTAGTGTTATGATGGTTCGCATGATATAGCATGTAAATTTGTGTTATATGTAATGCAAACACTCAGAGTCAAGCGGAATTACATGACATATAATGGATGTTTACATGATATTTTGTGACTTTTACATGATATGTCATGTAAACTTCTGTGATATCCCACGCTCTGAACGTGTGCATCATATGACGCAGAATTTTACACTCTTTTTTCGATCTGTGCAGATTTCAAATCATTAATATGGGAAGTCGAATACATTTCGTAGAATTGGCTTTAAGTTACAAAACACGTTAATAAAAATGTAAATAATAAATTTCTGCTCTACTGTTTTTTTTCGTTCACATTTTCGAGCTCAGGGCATGATTCTAACTTGAAAATGACTACACAGATAAAAAAAAATGAGATTTACACGTCATGTAAACCTAATGTTATGATGATTTACATGATATATCATATAAATTTGTGTTATATGTCATGTAAACACTCAGAGTCATGCTGAGTTACATGACATATAATGGAAGTTTACATGATATTTCATGTAAACTTCTGTGATATCCCACGCTCCAATTATGTGCATCATATGTCACAGAATCTAACACTCTTTTTTTCGATCTGTGTAGTGTTATTGATTAGCCTTCATAATACGAAAGTCATTTTATGAGGTGTAAATATAATCGGCCAGGAAATGGTTTAAATACAAGAGATGCACAGTGAAAACAAGTTCCAGAAGTATTAAAACATCGTATGTACTCTTCCTTATCAATAGCTACGCTTTTCCTGTGACCTGAAAATTGATTTGCACGACGCACCAATTCAAACCAGTCATCTCTAACATATGATGAAAGATACTGGCACTCAAAATAGGCATAAAAACCCACGTCACACAAAATGGTTATCTGGTTGCTTGAAAACAACTTTATCACACTGAAACGACACCGCGCTTCCATCAGAGATTAACATTTTCGCGCATTTCTCTGTGAATTAGGTCTCACGGTGTTTATTGACACAGACGCGACTTGAGGTGGTAAAACAATTGCAAAATGGAGCAATCAATAATGGACAACAATTATGATAGCGAATCTCTGTTGTTATTTGAGTGTCTCCTTCTATGCTATCGCCTGTCGCGTGGCATCGCTGATAAATGGACCCTGGCCAACAATGGTTTTGAAAAACCTGCACTTTCGATACCATCTCGTGTGCAGTTGTTTGTTTTGGAATAACAGATCAATTAGAATATTGAGATGAGATTACAAATTCTCGCTTAGTAGCAGGAGAATCTCGAATTCCAACATCCTGGAAGAAGCGTCCAACCCAACTCTGGTTCTCACAAATTCCTACTTTGTGTTTTCATGAGACATTTGATGAAACAGATTGCCAGCTAAGAGTTACATACTCTGGTGGTAATTAGGCCGTCCCTTATTTTGGTCCCTTATTTTCGGAAAAGTTCGTTATAGGAAAATTATTATTTTGGCTAAGAAATGATCGTACAAAAATTTGAAGTCCATATCTCAAGGCTATGTGGTCCCTCAAGGAGCCTAAAGTTGTCAGAAATTGTATAGGTTTAAAAAAAAAAACATGAAATTTCGTTTCGAAAAAAAAAATGTATGATGCAGGTGGTCTTTTCAGGATATTTTTGTTTTTTTTTTTGAGAAATTTTAGGAACATCTTCCTTATGGCCGTCGGCCGAATGCCGGAGTTAAAGGAGACTCACAATGTCGTAGTGACATGCAAGCCCGTGCGCAAGGGAGGGGTTTTGGGGGTTAAGCCCCTCGTATTATCGATGTTTCATACACTAGGTGCGCCTTCACCTCTTACCAAAATTTGGAAAACCCCTCTCTTGTCGTCTTTTCTGTGCACATGTTATTAAAATGAGAGTCCTCCCTTAGCGAGAGGGGGATGGAGTCTCAAGAAGCAAGTTTTACCTTTTAAAACCTTCACAGGGTCTGTCTATAAGCTACATGGACTCATACGGGGAGGGGGGATGGGTTTTGGGCAAAGTCTACGGTTCATACATTTTTTTTGTCGACAAAAGTATATGGCGGGGTAGGTTTCTGAGATGACCTAAAATGAGTCTGCGTAGTTTATGGATAGCGACAAATGATAAATTTGGTTACATTGTCTCCATTGATTCTCAAGTTATGTAGAATTTTCCGTATCATTTGTATAGGAGTATCCCTTTCAAGGGGGGGGGGGTGTTGTTAGATTTGGTGGGTCTCCAACCATCTTAGAACCTACAAAATTTCACAGAAATCGATTGAGTAGTATCCGAGTTCAGACAGACAAACAGACTGAAATGCAGTTTTAAATATAATGTGCTATCATATTCAACAACATTTTTAAGGAAAGCATTGTGGAACCGAAGTATTTGCTATCAAAGTGTGATATTGGTTTGATAGATAAGAGAAGAGTAAAAATATTATCAAAAATTAATTTAAAGTTCAAAAACTCCCTAGTTTTGGTTAGATTTCTTTATTACAATTTGCTATCACTTAGATTTTTTTCTGCCTACTCGAGTCTAATATGATGATGCCAATGAACATGAGGTGAATATACATTACCCTGTTTTTATCCCATCGGTATTCAATAATCTGTATGTAAACGTGGTGACGTTTATCGTCAATAGAAAAATCCCACTCCCCGCAGCGAACGGTTTGTCGTGCTTGCATCTGGAAATAAAATGATAAAACAGGCTTTCCTCTGGCTGGGTCGGCATCGGATAAGGGAGCAATAAGCGCTCAGATACGAGGAACAATTGGCGCCAATCGGACGCGTTCAGGTGTTTCTCATCGTGAGTGAGTCGAGTATCCGAGCTGTGAACCGCCTTCCTAGTATATTGTCGTGTCGATCCGGAGAAGAGTGTGGCTATAGACTTGGGTTGGGACTGCAATCTTTTACAATTCGATCGCTTCGCAAATTGGACGTGTTTTGGCCTTGCTCTTCAATATCCTATCTCACCGATCGTTATTCGGATTCATTATAAATGAGTATCGGACGGCCGTTACCATATTAGTTCGTCCCCGGTGTCGCAGTTGTTTAACAGATCGTGCTAATTGCTGAGTTCTAGCTGACCGATAGGTGACACAAAGTGCGATTTTTTCAAGCTTTAAATGTTCTGAAACGATGAATTTCATTTAGCACTGATGGTGTTGCTAATGATTTTAATGAAATCGCAAAAGTGGTACTGTGTTATAACGACGGAAGTGATTTTTGTGATAAGAAAGTGCAGGAACGGATTTTCTTGGAGAGTATCTTAGCATCTTAAACAATTGACAGAGAGTGACAAGAAGCCTAGAAACAGCAGGGAAGCCGACCAGCCATAATGGATGGAGGAGATCGGGTTCTGGTAGTTGCACTGTTGCTATTCCGATTAGGTAAGCTTAATTAGTCGTCTTATCACATGCCTCACGAATTGTTACGTTATACTGATATGTTGATATGTGCGGACAAAAGTTGCTTTGTGACAAACTTATTGAAAGGAAACGTTGATGTTTTAAGAATGTGTTATGGAAGATCGAGATTCCCTTATTTTAATCTATGGTGGCTAGGTCAACTGTTTTAAGCGCTAGACATTGCTTACACATTTACAACAAAAAAAAAAAGAAACGTGAAATAGGGAAATTGTCGGTTTTTTTGTCCTGCTTTTTCAAATCATTATTAACATTTAAATGTTTTCTCTAATTCAGAACTGTTTTTTTCTGTTCGGGACATAAACCTCTGCGACCAACATTTAAGATATTGTGGTAAATCTCGTGTCCTTTGTATAATACATGTCGTATTTTTTTGTCACTACTAAAAAGTTATAAAATATTCATTTTGTAACGTTTTCGACTTAATCGCAAGGCAGGATACTGATTGTAGGATTCCAATTTTACACGATCCATTGTCAGTCAAAATCCTACCGCTTAACGAAAAAAGTCAGGAATTGTTACCTACTGATATTGACCATTCATCGGAATTCTAATCCTTACTATCTGAGGCCAGTGAAAACCAAACACATGTTTAGAAAAACTATTTCATTTTCCTTGTTTCGAGAGGTTTAGGGTTTTGTTGAAAGTCGAATACCAAAAGTTCGAATGCCTAAACGTCAAAAGACAAAACGTCGAATACCAAATGTTTGAATGCCAAAACGTCGAAAAATCAGAAGTGAATTCATTTTTCTCTTAAAGTAAACCCATTCTTTCACTTGATACTGCTGACTAGCTCAGAGAAGAGCTTTCCTGAGACTACATCCCACAGGGTAAGCTTGCTTCTTGACCAGTTCTTCGGGGGCAGGAATATTCGCACTGAGCTGAGCTTGATTGACCGTCCGTGGATGCTATTCCAGTATCACCAGACTAGCTACACTAACACAAGGAACCAATGAGATATATAAGAAAGACATCTACAGTGTTTGAGTGTTGGTGATCTTCTATTTTGGGCGACAATGGCGCCTGCCACGTCAGGTTGCTGGTCAGTGTGGGGAAGGGGAAGGAAGGGATATTTGCAATCAATTGTATACACATCAGACCGAGTATACCTCTGCGTCAGCACAAATTCATGCGGATGTCGGAGTGTTGGTAAGGTAGGGTAGGCAATGGGTTCACACATTGGTACGTGGATGCCAGTGCCAGGCGTAAGGTGATACATTAGTGTATTTATTACTCTGAAGATATTGAGGCACAGTTTGCTTGATTACATAGCTTGTAGGCGTTATATGATAGATTGATACTGTGCTAGGGAAGTTGGAAGGAAGGGAAACGGATTTTTCGACCCGTTTCTTTTCTAGCGATGGCTATAAACTTGAGAATATACATGCATTGTATATGTAGAGAAGAGAAAGCTATAAAGAGATAGAAAGATCACATTACTTTTACATTTATTTATTCCCGGACTTTTCCGACCTCAGCTTTTTCCCACCAGTAGAATAACTAGCCACAGAATGTCAATGTCGTGAGTGTTCGTGTGACCGACATCTAGTTAGCATCAGCGCCGGTCCTACAAGTGTCAAACCAATTTTTATAGCCAAAACAAAACATTCTTAACAACATGCATTTAAAAATAATGGATAAATGCAACTCAGGTATGAAATAAAAATAATTTAATTCATTGACTACAGCGCCATTAGCGATGAAATTTCTCATACATCTGCTTTCCCTCCCTACAATTTCTTACAATTTAATCTCTACTCTAATCTGTTTTTGGATGGCGATTATCGGGCCTATTGTTCTTCCAAGGGCGTCTGATTTACGTACTTTTCAATATAAGAAGGGTGTTAATTGGTTGTGTTAATCACCGTTAACTGATATTTATCATTTTTATTGATATTTTTCGGTGAGCCAAAGAAAACACGCCTTTTATCTGTGTGACGTTTCGGCCTACTCTTTTCTTTCAGCCATCCTCAGACAATTCAGATCACCGCAGCAACTTTCACCTCCTCTTCTGCTGGGCGATCACGTACCACACGATGTTCTCTAAGTAATTGCTAAAATTTGCCTACTTTAAGGCGTTTTTGGTACAGAATATTTATTGTAATTATTAAATCACTGCAAAGTGTTAGTTTGTAGAAATTTGGACGTATAATTTTAAATCTAGGAACACGAGATCAGCTTGACAAGGTATTCAAATCATAGAAGTGAATAAAAAGAAGATAATAAGAACAGCAAATCCCTGTTCCAATCTAATTCATGATTTCGATAATATGGAGTAATATTTTTCACCCAAGTATTCAAAGTTCCTTAAAAAACTCGTACAAGCTGATATTGTGTTCCTTGAGTTGAAATTATACGTCTAAGTTTTTACAAACTAACACTTTGTAGTGATTTAATAATTAAAATCAATCTTCTATACCATAAAACGCCTAAGAATAGGCAATTACCGATGGAACATGGACCGCCTTGGGGACGGAACAGCACAATTGTGCTGATTCCACTTTGACCACCCAGAAATCTTGTGATTTTCAACAAAGCACCACTTTTTCTTCGCCGTTTTGCAGAACTACTCTTTTTCTATCGATTTTTATCCCTGCATACCCGGATTAAACAAATATTTATAGAAATACGACAGATAAATTTTTTTCAACTTCTAGGGTGATTGTTTACTTTTTGTTTGACTTATCGTGGCGTTTTTATAAACAATTCCAATCAAATCTGAGGCTCAGAAATACAAGTTAGAGTAATAACTCGATCATAAAAATTATTTACATCACATATTTTGAGGAAAAAAACAATAGAAAAATGTGTAAAACCAATGCCGAAAAACAGCACGATTGTGCTGGTTCGTCACGAAAGGGATATAGTGGCGCAGTATGTCAGACTATCCTACCCTTGCCTGGCAACTAATTAACGGAGAAAACTGCAAAACAAAATTTTCGACGTTTTGTCCTTTCGACGTCCACAAAATCGTGAAATTCGCAAAATAATTGTACGGCAATCTAGCGAGGTTTACTAGTGACCTTGGTAAACAAAAAATATTCACATTTCGCATCTAGAAGAGTGTACGAGCTATTTTTGTGAATGTGTTACTGTTACACATTTTGGTGTAGTCTGGAAATTATGCACTTATGAGTAGATCTTACACATTCTAGGTGCTGAGCGGTCTTAGCGTGTGAGAATATTGTCCATTATTCATGCAATCTCTGAGCAGTAACAAGTAAAGCAGACTCCCCTCTATCTGATAACGGAAAAAGTTTGCATAAATAAATTGAACACGCTTAGGAGAGACGGAAAAACTGAGGCGTGCAACTGATGTTCCGCCCTTTTCACATGTTGGTCTAATTAGTTTTAGTTGAAAATTCAGAATCCACACACTAATTTTGGCCAAAATGCTTCTAATTTGGCCATTTTAAAAAGAAACACATGCCAAAATACACTCCTTAGACTGGTCAAGAATGTTGCCCTGCCCTACCCTACGGTACACATTTCAGTTCCTATGCAATTCGTTTGAAACCAATTTATTATTGGTCATAGTTTTAAGCCACGTGGCAGTCCAAAATCACACTATACCACAGTAAAGATTCGTGTTTAAAATTACCAAACATCAAATTTTCAGTCAAAAACATGTAAGTGAAGTTATTATAAATTTCGGTGAAATATAGCAAAACCCAAATCGTACAAGTTTGGATGGGTACTTCCTGAATCTAAGATAGTTCATATTCCATGACCTTGAACATTTTACACAGTGCTATTGCATTGAATTGATCAGTCGGAATTACTTTCCAGGAAAGCCGTTCTAGCCTATGATTATTTATAGCTTTGTAATACACTCTACAAAAATCCCCAATTTTAACAGACATTCATCTGAAGCATGTTTTCTCGTTAGTGTGAGTTAGGTTTGATAATTTCACTTGATTCCACGAAGGATTTGTTGTGATGTGATAAATTGCTGAATAAACTTAGAATGTCATTCATTTCTCAGGTGAAAACCCGATTAGCTCTCTAATACCCAACCCCTTGTTCAGACGGGGTATAGATATTTAGGACTGTTCTGAATATCTCAAAATGGAATTGGGTGTCTTTTACATTCATCAAAAATCATTGAAAAACTGATGTTTTGGTACCTTTCAGGTATCATACATACATACATTTATTTGTTCAACATCATTAAGACAAGACAAAATCAACAATAGTACGCCACAATACTCGGTTTGTTGCAATAATGTCCATGTCGTCCGCAAAGCACACACATTGTCCGGATTTTGTGAAAATCGTTCCCCGGCTGTTGAGCCCGGCTCGTTGCATCACACCTTCCAGAGCGATGTTGAAGAGTAGGCATGAGTGTCCATCACCTTGTCACAGTCCCCGGCGAGATTCGAATGAAATGGATAGTTCACCCGAAACCCTGACGCAGTTTTGAACACCGTCAATCTTTGCTTTAATCAGTCTAGTCAGCTTCCCAGGAAAGCCGTTTTCGTCCAAGATTCTCCATAGCTCTGCGCGGTCGATATTGTCGTATGCTGCTTTGAAGTCGATGAACAGGTGATGCGTTAGGACCTGGTATTCACGGCATTTCTGGAAGATTTGCCGTACGGTAAAGATCTGGTTCGTTGTCGACCGGCCGTCGATGAAGCCGACTTGATAACTTCCCACGAACTCATTCGTTTAAGGTGGCAGACGACGGGAGATGATCTGGGATAGCCATAGCACTTTGTATGCAGCATTTAAAATAGGAATCGCGCTGAAGTTCTCACATTCCAAATGGTCGCCTTTCTTGTGAATGGGGCAGATTACACCTTCCTTCCACTCCTTCGGTAGCTGTTCGGTTTCCCATATCCTGACTATCAGCCGATGCAGACAGGTGGCCAACTTTTCTGGGTCCATCTTGATGAGTTCAGCTGCGATACCATCTTTACCAGCTGCTTCATTGGTTTTGAGCTGGTGAATGGCATCCTTAACTTCCCTCAGCGTTGGAGTTGGTTCATTTCCGTCCTCCGCTGCACTGGCGTCGTCGTTTCCTCCGTTGTCGTGGGCTCCCGTGCCTACGTTCTCCACGCCGTTCAGGTGCTGATCAAAGTGCTGCTTCCACCATTCGATCACCTCACGTCCGTCCGTCAAGAGGCCTACGTCTTTACCCCTGCATGTTTCGGCTCGCGGCACGAAGCCGTTGCGGGATGCGTTGAGCTTCTGATAGAACTTCCGTGTTTCTTGTGAACGGCACAGCAGTTCCATTTTTTCACACTCCGCTATTTCCAGGAGGCGCTTTTTCTCCCGAAAGAGGCGGGTCTGCTGTTTCCGTTTCTGTTTGTAACGTTCCACGTTCTGTCGAGTCCCTTGCTGTAGCATTATCGCCCTCGCTGCGTTCTTCTCCTCCAAAACCGTTCTGCACTCTTCGTTAAACCATTCGTTCCATCGATTCCGTTCCACGTACCCGATGCTGCTCTCGGCTTTGTCGTTGATGGCTGCTTTCACTGTTCTTCAGCAGTCCTCTAGAGGGGCCTCATCGAGCTCGCCCTCGTCTGGCAACGCGGCCTCGAGATTCTTCGCGTATGCTGAGGTGACATCCGGTTGCTTCAGTCGCTCTAGCTTGTACCGTGGCGGTCGCCGGTATCGTACATTGTTGATGACGGAGAGTTTTGGGCGCAGTTTGACCATCACCAGATAGTGGTCGGAGTCGATGTTGGCGCCACGATAGGTTCTGACGTCGATAATATCGGAGAAGTGCCGTCCGTCTGGAGAACAACAATTCGGGTTTCGCAAGGGTAAAGGAACAAACGACTGTCTAGCGTTGCTTTCATCGGATATTCATCTGGCCTTTGCGGAAAAGGAGCAATTGGCTTCAGTTTTCTTGGACATTAAGGGCGCTTTTGATTCAGTTTCCATAGGAATACTGTCAGAAAAACTGCAAAATAGTGGACTACCAGGAACTTTAAACAATTTCTTGTACAATTTGTTATCAGAAAAACATATGAGCTTCAATCTCGGACAACTGACAACTTCCAGAATTAGCTTCATGGGCCTACCCCAAGGCTCATGTTTAAGTCCCTTGCTTTATAACTTCTATGTGAAAGACATTGATAGCTGTCTGGAAGGACAATGCACGCTAAGACAACTTGCAGATGATGCTGTGGTTTCTCTAAAAGGTCCACATGCAGAAATGTTGCAAAGACCATAGCGAAATTCCCTAAATAATCTGTCCATTTGGGCAAGAGATTTGGAGATTGAGTTTGCTCCGCAAAAAACTCAATTGGTTGTATTTTCTAGAAAGCGGAACCCAGCCTAACTGAAACTTAATCTTTTGGGAATTGAAATCGACCAGTTTTTGACTTCGAAATACCTTGTGGTCTAGTTTGATTCAAAAGGCACTTGGGGTACCCAAACTAAGAATTTGGTGCAAAAATGTCAGCAAAGGATCAATTTTCTACGCACAATTACCGGAACATGGTGAATTTTTCCATTTTGTTCGCCAGAGTTCTCTTCAAAGTTGGCAAAATGATTGGCGAGATGGCCAGCTGGGACGGTGGTTACATTCCATTATTCCTAATGTTTCTTTGCGAGTGTGGTGGTATGGTCTGGATGTAAGTCGCAATTTCATTCGCGTGATGTCAAGACTTATGTCCAACCATTACTCGTTAGACGCGCATTTACACAGGATTAACCTCGCGTTGAGCAATGTTTGAACTAAGTGCGGTTTCGGTTATGGTGACATCAACCACGTAGGTTGGCAATGCCCGGGTGATGACGCCTCCATAGCACTACTTTTGGATACCCTTGAGGCCCGAGGTAGACAACCCTTTGTTTTTGTGAGAGATGTACTGGGGACCCGTGATCTCACATACATGGGATGTATTTTCGACTTTCTTCGCTCTGCTGGTATACAAGTTTAATTCGCTTGTGTTTTCTTCCCCAGTTTTTTCTCTGTTTTTGTCTTTTTTGTGTTATTCCTGGCCATCCGGCAGAAGAATGATCCAATGCAATCTGGTATCCATTCGCTACACAGACAACGAACATGTCATCAAGATATACCTACCGGATGAGCTTCGGTGAACCATTACCCACAATCCTTTCCAAGTTCATCCTTAAAAACTATTGTGACATACTAACCTCGAGCTGCCACGATTACCCAGGCTCTGACCCATACTAATATGGCATATAAGAATATATCTGTTCATAATATAGTGTAGAATTAGCATTCAAGTTAAAATACACATTAATAAAAAAAAATGTTCATAATATACAGCAATTGAATTAAAGGCTCCGCAAAGCGTTAAACGCGATTGAGCCCCAAATAAATGAATCAGTTAAAACAAAAAATCAGCTTTTGTTTTCGACAATCAGTTTTGGTTTTTGTATGTATTGGTCCTTCAACAATCCTCTCCAAGTTGGAACTTCATTTTGAGATTATCTCCTCTTACGACATTTTTTTATTGATTCTGTAATTCCTCTTACATGATGATTAGTTTGAGTGTTCTTATTGACTATTCGGCCTAACGACCCTTTCAGCTTAAAGACATTCGGTCTAATGGCATTCGGCCTACCGGCCTGCTCCCTCCACCACTGGATGTTTCCAGTGGCTAAATTAAACTGTGTAGATATGCCATGCTGCTAATGTAATTCTTGATCAAATTCCCTAAAAATCTCGTTGTCATCAATTTTGTTACTTGATCGCCTCTGACTTAACGCCGACCACTTTATAATAAGACAAAACCGATATCAGTAGTCAGACGATGAATAGTCGATTATTCGTGCAAAAAAGTCCACTGAAGAATGATATTCAAGAATTTACCGGAAATCGACTAGCGTTTGTTTCAATTTGTGTTAATTCTATTGGCATAATTATTTTATCAGCTATAGTTCAATCGTAGAGATAAGCCTTATCCCTCTTGGTTTGAATTTTTATCTTGTTTTAATAAACAGGATGTGCCTGTCCCAATGCTTCAGCACCTGCCGACCAATGTTTACGCAGAGTTATCATGAATCGGATTTTTGAAGAGGTGTGTGCAAAATTTTACTGCCACATTAATGCTAAATGCTACCGCAACTTTTATCGACACCAGCTCAAGGGAATCAATGATTAGCC
Source organism: Aedes albopictus (assembly GCF_035046485.1). Taxonomy (NCBI): domain Eukaryota; kingdom Metazoa; phylum Arthropoda; class Insecta; order Diptera; family Culicidae; genus Aedes; species Aedes albopictus. The sequence continues at coordinate 28,284 of NW_026916949.1, forward strand.
GCACGTTTTATCAAAAAGCTCTGTCCGTTGGCGTGTTCTTATCTCTTTATGGAAAAAAATGAACTCACCTATGTCGTACCATGCAGTTGTGACTTAACATCTACTTTATCCATTTCGTTTCCAGTCAGCCTGATCAATGGGTCATCGGTAGCATCGGTGGAGCCACATTTGCTAGGAATTGTTCTCGTAGAAGAGCTCAATGTCGAAGAGGAGAAAGCTGCAAATGCTACATCCGTGGATTTTTACAATCAGGAAGCATCAACGGTTGCTTATCAAATAGACGAAGACGTAGGTAAGCTGATTTTGAAGCCTTATTCAGTGATGTGATTGAGTAATAATTGAATGATTCATTTCTAGAATCTACAACTCATAGCGTGCCTCAAACTACAAGTCTACGGGAACTCCACTCTGTAACTCCTACTATGGATCTGATCACAATCGTCTGGTACGTGGCCACTTTGATAGCTCTGATATCGTTCTTCGTAGTGATGGCATGTGCGGACACGAATAAGTGCTTCACTCCGAAACCTCCGGATGTAGAGACCCCTGTGCCTCCTACGCCAGCACCATCGTACCGATTGTTCGCTCCGCCAAGCTATGAGTCAGTCATTGAGAAGGGGCCTGACAGCATTTTCATCATACCGATCGATGACAATGGACGAGAGCAGTTCACCGATGATTTGATGGCAAATCTATCTGACGTTATGGAGCCTGTGGAGCCATCCACCAACGTTCAAAGTGAAAGTGCACAAAATACCATTCATTCTCATCGTGCCGACAGTTCATTATCGGTAGCTGTATGAGACATGTGATAACTAAGAGTGATTAAGAAGCTCACCACTAAACCTCCTGACGTCATCATCTAGATGGAACGAAAACAGATTTTCTTCAAGTGATGATCCTCATTTTTACGATTATCATCAGTAAAGATCAACCGTGATTCAATACTCGATCTGCAATGTTGATGATATGAGAAGCACGAAGAATGAAAATATATTGTGAAATTGTGTTGAATGAAGCAAAAATCTAAAAGCATTCTGAGCAGTGCAGAAAAAAATATAGTGTTAAAATTATCAACACATGCCACTCTACCCGTTAAAAATGTGATCCTATCTAGTCAAACTATTGGAGAAAATCTGTTTTCATCGGTTCCACAATGACGCAAGACGTGCCTGGAATGATGACTAGGTACGCTCCAAGCTACACACATTTCACAAAGGTGACCTGGATGGCATGGATATTATATAGTCGCAATTTATTTGTGCAATGCGTCACGATCGTTCGCGCACCAGTATACGCTAATCGGGTGCGATTTGGAATTATCTTGTGTTGATAATAATGAACGATAACTGGTTTTCCCGCTACATCGAATGCAGTATTAGTGCAGAAATGTGTTTACAAGATATGACTGATCGCGAGTGAAACGCAATCACGACAGCGACAATCATTATAATTGCTAATTAGTTTACACACCCCCACGACTGAATAACTAGACGATTTAGAATGTAAGATGTGATAGTTAATGTTTTGATTAAGAATAGGGGATGTTTTGTACTTTAGAAATAAGAGACGAAAGGCAGTAGATACAATGTGCTTTTATAAAAAAAATTGAAACCTGTGATTTATTTTCAGTGATGTTTTCCCTTTTACTATTGCATGTTTTATCTGAATGGTGTCGGACACTTTTTTGCACCAACTTCCAACAGTCCCAATAACTTAGAAAGCAAGCTACATTAAAGTAGGGGGATTAGGGGCATAATGGGCACCTGGGGAGAAATTAACACCCCTGTTTTGTCGAAACCGTTGACTTTTATGTTAAACTTTTAGTGCACAAGTGTAAAGGAACAATACATTGTTCTATTTTTCAAAAGTACCATTTATATTCCTCTTAAATAACCAAAACATCATTGACATTTAAATATGTTTGGTGAAATTCTTATTATTTCGAAGCAACAGCAAATAAGGTATTGCGAGTGTTTGAGCGTGTCGACCATAAACAAAAGTGAATTAGTACCTTATCTACATGCATACGAAGATTTAGCAATGGATGAAGTATTTTATTTTTGATCAGAATTTACTCGTCTAAGATATAGTATTATATCTGTGGTATTGATCTCCGTAGGCAAATTACTTAATTGATCGATGCTATCAAAGTTATAGCTTAACCTATGCAGGGGTGTCCATTTCGCCCCGTACCTTTCCTGCCAGCTCTAAAAAAACACGCGGTTTACATTTCATTATTTCTTTACAATAAAGACATTCCACCTGCGGTAAATGATTAACATACATAGGAAACAAGCTAAAGTTGTAAGCCAACTGATAATATGTTAAGTTTTTCTCTGTTTCACAGGCCTAACGTACTCATTTGCTTAGGGTGTCAATTATGCCCCTAATGCCTGTGAAATGGTAACAACTGACTTCAGAAGTTATTGCGTTGGGCAAAAGAAAATCAAGAAACATCACCCAATAGTAATTGAAAACGTTCCATTTGATACGGAAAATGCACTTCTATGTTGTAGAACATAAAATTGTCCAAATAAAAGTGTATACATAAAAGGGCCTATATAGCCCCAGCGGTAATGGCGTGGATATTGAGCATGATCATACTGAGGGTGACGAGTTTAATGCTCGGTGGGTCCAGGAACTTTTCGTAATGGAAATTTCCTTGAGCTCACTGGGAATCGCATATGTTCGTGCCTGAGATACACATTCAAAATGGTTTTTGGCAAGGATACTGTCAGTTAATAACTGTGCTCATATAACACTGGGCTGAGAAGCAGACTGCGTCCCAGTTGGATTGATACGCCAAGAAGAAGAGATCATTTATTTATTCTCTTTTTTTTTTTGTTTTTATTAACGTGTATTTTAACCTTTTGCCAATGCTACACTTATTTATTCTTTTTATTATTGTGAATTTTAACTTATTGTTAGTTTTTTACTCAAAGTTTATGTTTCCCGGTGCATATTCTATAAAATAAAGGAAATGCTTTAGAATGATACGGCGCGGAGAAGGTTGTTGTATTACGTTTTCGATCATATGACGTATTCTGGGCTGTAAACATATTAGGTTCCAGAGGCATTCAAAATGAGACCAACATTCTTCGATATTTAATGTGCCTCGAACGAAAATCCTGCATAGATTATTCTTTGTGCTAGCATTATATTGCGTAATAGACACATTCTACCGTGACGTTACAACGTTTTGACGCCTTTTTGGACAGATTATGAACTATAACTAATAAATGCGTACCGTAAACCTTAAATATGTTTGCATATTCGGATTCCTTGTAAAATTTCCAGTAAATATGATCTGTTGAACATTTCCTTTTCATTGAAAAAGTATGTTCAAAATGGGAATTAGTAGCGTGACGTTACAACATTGTATCGTCACGCCACTATTTTCTATTTAAAGCATGCTTTTCCAGTGGAAACTAAATGTTCAACAGATCACATTTACTGGAAATTTTACAAGGGATCCGAAATGCAAAAATATTTGAAGTTTACGGTACGCATTTATGAGTTATAGGAGAAAATCTGGCCAAAAAGTGGTCAAAGCGTTGTAACGTCACGGTAGAATGAGTCAGTAGTGAAAGTTTAAACTGCTTCTCAAAGCACAAGAACAATTTAGAAACGAGATAACTAGAGAATCTTGATCCTACTGGTGGCAGAGCAAAAATGAAAGTGGCAATGTCAACCAGTACGAATGAATGTTACTCAGACATTGAACCTACCTGCAGGTAGGCAGGTACCTGCACTTGCTCACGTAGGTAGTAGGGTAAACTGGGGTAATACGCACCCCTGGGGCAAAACGCCCTCATGCTTTTTCGTTATATAAATGAAGTTTCCTTAAATAGCAAGTCAATTAGACATGAAATTGAGCCGGTTGAGCCCAAGAATGATAAGAATAGCCAAAGGAAAGCGTGAAAAACGATGATTTTCCATACACATTTGAATAGATTGTCCAATTTGAAGCGCACAGAACTTAAGCAATTGCACGCTGATTATATGGAATCAACCCATTAACTACCATCCGCCTCCCACACCTTTTATTGCTGTCGTAAATAGTTGGAGTCCCGTGGTATTTCATTTCCAGCACCTAAAACGTAACATAATTTAAAATGATTTATTTGATTCGGTAAATTTGATACCACGCGGATTAGAAGTTTGCGTCTCTTAGTTACAGGAGTAAACTCTCTTCTCTTCCAAAACGCAAGATACTCATAAAATCATATAAATATTTGTTATTTGACCACGTTTTATTAGGGGATGCACATTACCCCATCATCACCCACTTTATCGGAGAAAGTATAAGTCATAGCTTGGCATCTGATCCGAAAGAGAGATGGATTTGTGTTCGGCTATCTATTCCGCAGAATCGTTACCTATTCTGTAGCTTCCCAAGCAATTGCTTCAAAATCAGTAACAACAACCTTAGTGCAATTTATTCACTGTCCGTATTATAGACGATAGAACAAAATTGCTTCTTCTTTGACACCCAAAAAGCGCAGATTCTTAATCTGCAACTTGAATGAGAGTGAATGATAAAAAAAATGGAAAAATATTTTGTCCAGACTCGAACTATGGACACCAGGAGTATTAACTACTAACCTTACATACTACACCAAACGCTCTGTGGGAGAATTGCTGCTCAACACACCACAAAAGATACTGAAATCACTTGTTACTTCATTGCTCTATCTTTGTCACAAGTTAGGGAACTGTCAAAATGAAAAGACGCGCAAGTTTTTCGCAAAAAAATGGAACAATATCTGAACAAACAAACCAGAGTTAGATGTTGCATGACTGTGACATAGCACATTTAATGCAAGCTCAGTGTTTAATCACTTGTTAGGAATATGTATATAAGCTCCGTCTCCACGGATCGATGTCAAACACGAGGTATTTGGTGATTTCTTTGAAACAAAGCCGAAACTTTACGAAATTTGGAGTTTCAATGCAACTCAACTAACAAGATGGAAGTTGTTTGTGCTTTCACTGCAGCTCATCTACACCAAAGCTTAGAAAGCCAAATTTTGGATGATGCAGCAGGTGCTGCTTAGGTTAGTTAGTTAAAGCACCGGTCTACTAACGAATACAAAGTCGTCAGCTCAATTCCCACCAGAACGCGATATTTTTTAACAAATTAATCACTCAATTTCACAATTAGCAACGTTCTGTGCCATCCTGTTAAAAGTTTTTCAGTATGTTTAATATACCAGCAAAATTTGCTTAATTTAATGTGATAAATACCAGTAAGGAGCAACAAATATCAGAGTAGCAATAAATACCAAAACGGAAGAATATTCTCTATGAATGAATTAAGTTTTAGCATTGCCACTTTCGATATTTGGTGAATGGAAATAACATCCATCAACAAATACATTTTTCATTTGTTTAGTTCTGTGAATTTTAACTTAAAGCTAATTCATCACTCAGTGTACGTTTTCCAGGAAGATAAGGTACCTTGATCCGTAGTCTAAATGTGTATGAAAACTGGGTTTTAAAATATTGCTGTTTTTTATTTGGTAAAAAATAATAATACTACAAAAACAAAATTTAAAAAAATGCAACCAGTTATGCCAAGCTTCAAGCTCGGAACACAGTGATAGTTATCTGTTGGACCAGACGCGGTAGTCACATTAAGTTGAGTACAGTTTTGTTTTAAATGGGTTATATGTGCTACCATGCGACTATGACGCCTGCCACGTCATGTTGGAGATCAATGTGTGGAAGCGGAAGGAAGTGAGAACTGCAAACGTTTGTACTCACAGCAGACCGAATACATAGCGAGTAGTTAAAATGTTTGGAATAGACAACTTCCTTTTTCTCTCTGAAAAAGTTCAACAAGCTATTTTTGAAATACTTTTCAAGCATTAATGAATTGTTGAAAAACATTCAAAGTTTTGTTTGATTCGGTTTACTGGTTCTGGAGATATGATGCCTCAAAAATTAGTTATCGGAAAAATAGTGTTTTACTGGAACGGTTCTTGCTACGCAAAAGATTAACCAACCGAGCCCAAATGTGTACCAATGATGAACATCAACCTTTCAGAAAAATAGTCAAAATTTGTTTTTTTTTATTCACTCTAAGAAAAGTTGCAGCTTGTTGGTCATTTTTGTGTGAGAAAAAGAAGATGCCTACCCCAAACATGTTGGCAACCCCCTGTATTTCTGCGTCTGCACAAATTCATGCGGATATCGTATTGTTGGTGGTGCATGTTGATGCAAGAAAGCGAGAGGTGCAGCGGGCATGATAGGTGTACCATGTGAACGTGATCTTACGATCATTAAGTATTTACTTAATTGCAAAAGCTAGCCTTTTTCAAATGCTATCTCACCGAGAGGACGAGTAACTTTTTCGCAGATTTCATCTCAATTTGTCCATTTTTCACTCATGCCAGTTTTTGTAAAGTCTAGGTTTTGGAATTAAGTAAAACTATCATTCGGCTGGTTAAGCCGCAAAAATCGATAGTTAATTAACTTGATTATTAAGCATTTAGTAATTTACATCTTGCACCTTAAAATAATGTTTGTATCAGGAGTAATACATAAAATAATGAAAGCTCAGTTCAAACGTCCTCGGTAGACCACATTGATATGAAGGCTATAGTTAGATGACGTTGCTTATATTTCTATCTGGTGTGACATTCTACCGGGATTGAATCAGATAACTGTAACATGTAAAACAGACACAGAACTTCAATCTTTCATAACGAACACATCTTGAACCGTAACGAGAGTAAGGTCCAAACTTCCTCATCATGTTCATGCTGGACAGCTTCATCTACATGAGCTAAGCGATATGGCTTAAAATGAGCAAGTAGATTTACAAAAACATACCAAAACATAGCAGTTCCTTCGAATCATTTGAACCAAAAATCCAATCGAACATATTTGTTGAAGTCCGATTGAATGCCATGCCACAAGCGCACTGTGAAAATAACAAGAAAAAAAGCTCAGAACTTCCTTGTTAATTACCTCAGAAACTATTCCACACGTTTCTCACTGTGTTGTAACCTTGCAGTTTGATCTTGCACTTCATGATTCTTTGATGGCGACGTGCTCAAGCGCACACAGTTCGAAACTCTACTTCTTGAGTGTACACCTTCGTGCCAATGAAAAAAATAATAAATAAACCGGTTAAACTGCTGGTAGAAGCAGCCAAACACGTGGATTTTGCATAATCATCATGTGGTATACCCATTCATAAAATACTGCTTTCAGCTGGCAGTTGTCTATTCCATGGACCCAGGCACCAAAAGCCAAGAAGAGAAAGGCAATAATTGATGCAATTAAAATGGTTGTTATTGAACGCAGCCAACTGTTGAAGTTCAAGTGCTTTCCAGCCTAGAACCTTAGAAACACCGTTTTCTATGTAAACCCAGTGAATCGTGACGCAATCTTTACGCTCGGAATCGGAGATAACCACCTCCGAAGGTCATTCATTGGCTGGTGCTTATGCTGAAAACATATGTTCAGAACCAGTGTAGAACCAATTTCGCTTGTTTATTCTTCACTCCATAACTACCACCACAGTTTGAGGCCACCAAAGGCAATGGACGACAACGTGAAGATCATTAGATCACTTTCAAGTTGTAGTGTGGGTGTATTTGAAAAGAAACTTGAGAATAGATGAACATACATTTCGTAGTTGTTACTTTGTGATTGATTAGATCAATCGAAATTGTTCGGATAGCATTGAATGTAACTAACCATTCTCAATTTGCACAGTTCAAAAGGAGCAACAATCATTGCTACGGAGTGGACTTCTACATCTCCACGATTGTCTCGGGAATTAGATTTAGATTGTAAGGTACAGTAATGTGTGGGTCTGGCTTCCTGTGGTCACCTCCGATTGTGTTGGTCAATCATACGAAAATCCATACCATATTTACAGACACGATTGATACTATTACAGGGTTCATATCGCGCAGCATATCGCATGAGAGCGACTTAAACTTTTTTAAGAGTTTGAGGATCAACGGAAGATCTCCTCCAATCGGCCCCGGCATTTTGTCCGTGCATATCAGTGTCATGTCCGCTCCTTTTGACGGCAAGATAGATTCAAACCAGCCATTCTGTTCACCAGCACAAAACTCTCCTTAGACAGGAACACGGTGAAAGCGCGTTCCGGATTGCTGCACCTACTCTGCGGAGACTCTAACGGATGACATAGAGAGCTTGCTCACTTGAATCTGGATTATCTATCTACAAATCCTATTTGGATGCAATGACAACTCAGAATAATTCTGAAAAGAATTATTCTTCTATTTCTTCCTGGCGTAACGCCCTCACTTGGACAAGCCTGCTTCTTAGTGTGTTCTATGAGCATTTCCATAGTTATTATCTGAGAGTTTCATCTGTCCATTATCATTTTGCATGTGTATGGCAGATACGAAGATAGTCTATGTTCAAGGAAGTAAAGGAAATGTCCATTATGAAAAGTTTCTGGATCGACCGGGAGTCGGACCCGTCACCGTCACCACCTAGTGAGTTGGATCCGAGCCGGGGCAGGTGGAGGCCCCACTGATAGGGCCTGAGCCTTCAGCAGGTTGAATCGTGTTTCACTCAAGTATCATTTCTTGATGCTCGCAGAACAATTGGGCGCGGGCGTGAAGGTTGACCCTGCTTGACTTTCGAGGACAAAGGAAATGGTAAGAAACACACTGCAAACTGGAAGCACCAGCATGCTATCTTGGTAGACTTCCCAACGCGAGTCATCGATGTTCTTTGCTGCAGCTAATTTTGAGGGTGACATATGCACTAGCCCCCCTCTGAAGTAATGCCTTCTTGGTGGTTCCATATACACGAAGGGTTTTGTGGCCATGTGAATATAGTTAAGTGGGTAGAGGAGAGAGTTGCCCTTGCTTTTGCTTTTGTTGTGGAAGACGGTCCTTATATAATCCCACACTACCTAGACCTTCAGATTATACTTCTATGTTTTTTTTCTTCTGCTCAAACGATCCTAAAAAAAATGCTCAACAGACACACGAACAGGAAGGTCCGGGTAGTGTAAGGATAAGGTCGTCTTCTACAACAAAAGTTAAAGACAGGACTACGCTCTCCTCGACCCACTAAACACATTCCCATGGTCGCCAAGCCCTACGTCTCTACGAAACCACCAAGAAGACATTGCTTCAGAAAGAGGCTAGTGCACATTGCACCCTCAAGGTTAGTTGCGTAGCCTGCAGCAACGACCATCGATGACTCGCTTTGGAGAGTCCACCAAGATAGCATGATGGCACTTAGCCAGTTTCCCCGAGTGGTCCTCACGAGTCGTGATTTCATTCACGCTGTGGAAAGTTGCCTTCACAGCTCACTCACGACTTTGGAATGCGTGTGCGACCCCAATGTTGTTCGGAAAACTTCCAGATAAAACTACAAGGTTAAATTCATCCATACATTGTTTTTTGATAGCATGCTTCTGAACTGAGATAATAGCAAATGAATGTAAATTTTTGCAAATGAATGGTTGCAACCTTGCTCACGACTCCCTTCGTCCTCGGAAGGCGAGCAGGGTCAGCCACCACACCCGCGCCCAACTGTTTTGCAAGCATCAAGAACTGATGCCTCCGTACAACACAATCTGAACTGCTGCAGGCAAGGATATTACTATCCTTCAGGCCCTATCAGCTGCACCAGAAGGTTGTCAATAGTAGGGCCTCTACCTGACATTCGAGAGACTGTATGACTGAAACGATGTAGATACTGTTGCCAGCTGCCATGGCCTGAAAGGACCTGAATAAGGTGGAATGTTATTACCTCATGGCGCCTATTAATTCATCTTTCTACCCTCGGGATCAACCTATCGGTCCACATTTCTTTGGTGGAATTGTCCCACGCGCGCTACCATGTGACCATGAAGGCCATCCTGGCAGTCCTGCGTATGCCTCTTGTGCCGTGCATTTCGAAGCAGTCTATAGTCTCCTCGATAAGAATATCGATAGGGACCATACCAGTAATGACACAGAGCGCGTCGTGTGACACGATACGGCACGCGCTCGCAACCCTCGGAGATATTAGCATATAAGTACTTTCCAGCTTACCACGGTAGCTTTCGGTACTGAGCACCGTGCCGCACGCCGGGCTGCCATACCTTAGTGTGGACGTATCGGCGCTATCCAGAAGCTTGCGCTTACTGGCACTTGGCATACACCGCAGAGCTATTGAACATCATCCGAAACAGTGCCACTACAGCTGTGGAGGCTCTTTTACAGTCGTAATCAACGTGGCTACTGCAGGTGAGCTTATCGTCGATCATCACACCCACGTGTGAGCCCATTCCAGTTTCCCAGATCTCATCCACGCCTTCACAACCTTGATCGAGTGGACAGTAGCCAACTCCACTTCTTCGATTTATTCATCTGTAATCATCCTTCTGAAATCAGCTGCACGTCTTGATAAAGAATCGCTCAACCGTGCCGGGTATTGCGATCAACTCAATCCTTCTCTCGGGGAACTAAACGTCCTGTACGATTACCTCGCAGAAATGTCGGTACTCCTTGTTTAAGGACTGCGGCAACATGCCGGATGACATATAGGCAATAGTATACGCTATACGACTATAGTCGTTGATCACTCCTCGGCGACACATCTCCTGGTAAAGGAACCATTGCATTACCGAATGGAGAGGGCAGTGAAAAGCGATACACGTTGTGGTTCAGGGACTTTGGCGACGAGTCGGCCAACTATAGCTATCAACGAACTCCTCTAGTATACTTGTCCTGGTTCGTAACCAAGCAGACGTGCCGGAAATGCTCGGGATGATCAGCAGAAAGCTCTTCTGGATTACCCGCTCTTACTAGTACATCATGCTACTGTGAAGGAATTGCTCACAGAGAACGGCGGTATCGATTGTTTTCTCACATACGGTGGAACGGTGCTAGATTTGGATCGAAGGCCCACTATGTCGTTGCGTTAACCGAAGCAAACATCGATCAGGTCTGGTGAACTATATTTCTGGTGGAGCAGACCTGGTGTGGTGGTTAGAGCACTTGACTAGCACGCCGAGGACCTGGGATCAAATCCTACTCCCGACATACTCACAAAATGTGGGTTCTTCCTTCGGAAGGGAAGTAAAACGTGGGTCCCGAGATGACCTAGCCTAGGGTTAAAAATCTCGTTAATACAGATAAAAAATAAATAAATATATTTCTGGTGGGGAGATGAGAACAACACACTGTTTCTACTAAATCAAAATGGTAATTGGCAGAGGAAGCTCTCAGTTGATACTGTGGGACACCATGTTGAGAAACAGGGTTTGTCCCAGAGGGAACTTTATTTCAAGAAAATGAAGAACATCATTGTTGGGCTAAGCTTATGATGGTATCTGATTGCATAAAGCTATGTTCATTTAGAATCCGGAATCATGTCACATTTTCTAGTGGCGCTCTCAATGAACATAATCATCATTCTTTTGCAGCACTCTGATCAAAACTAATCCTCTTTAAATGGTGAAAATTTCATCGATTTTCTTGCCACGAGTGAAAAGTTATTTCAGATTGAATACAAGAGAAGGAAAAAAATCTTGCACAAACACGTTGAAAATTTAGCGTGGTCAGGTACGACAGTCGCGGAAAATGTTAATATCGTCAAAACCATTATGTGTTATGTGCACAGATGTTGTTAATCTTGGCATAAGGAAGTGTCCTCGGAAGAAAAAAGCTTGGGTTCATTGATAAATCTGCTTTGAATTTGAAGATTTGGCAAGAAGTTCGAACTCTGGGCATGGTTTTTTCGCAACAATTCATACAAGGATGACAGCCTCAAGAATCGCGTGCTGCTTTTCAAAAACGCACACAAGGGATATGTAGAGGTTTTACCTATTTTGATGAGCTGCCATGACAGCCGGAGACGTTCAGTGGTATCGTCACAGATGGGTATTGTTTATCAACGAAAAAAATACTCAAATTTCGCGTTTTCTCAATTCACTGAATTGCCCCTCATTTCGCAATAAAAAAAAAGTTTGGCAATTTTTCTTCGGAATCCTAGTCAGACTAGTCAAGGCACTCAGGACACTGCATAGATGACCTGATTGTTGAACAAACGTGCGGAAGGGGTTGTTGCTAAAATTTACCACCGTTGTGCAGATTTTTAGAGAGTTCAACACTGAAAAAGTGAGAAAATGTGTGAAAAATAAAAATAAATAATTTCAATGATATTTTTCCATGAAAGTACAATAAATAACCTTTGTTTTGAGGACTTCACCTTTTATGTTTGTTATTCCATCCCTAAGATATACGTGATTTTGTCATTCCGGATTCTAAATGAACATAGATTTAGGCACATCTCAAGATGCGGCAGTCATAAAAATACTACAATAACGGCTCCGCCTCTACGAAGGGTCATTACATCCTATCTCTACCTCGTTTTCAGCTAGAATCCTATGCAAGGAGCCTGCCCTCTGTAGTGTGAAAGCTGTTACCTGAATTTCCTCATGAATCTTCCAGTAGTTCCTTCGCATCTTACCTTATATTGAGGTTCAGGTAGTTCACCTGCCTGTTCCAGGTGTGAGAGGATGCGGTATAATACGGCGATTTATATTAATGACAAAGTCTAGTAGAATCAGTCTGACTGAGTGAAAACAAAAATCAGCAATCAAGATAATGAGCAAACTAAATAACTTAAACTGTTTGCATACAGAAATCTTGTACAGTTTCTAGATAAACTCCTGGAGGTACATTTTGGAGGAATTGGGAAAAATCTTGGATAAACGTTAAGGAGGAACATCAGAAAATACAAATATGGCTGCCACAATGGCCGACTTGAACGCCTACTCACGTTTTCAAGAGCACCAATCTTAAAAATTCCTAAATTTGGAAAAGCTGCCTCTTTTTGCAAGTGAGCAAAGTCAGGATAAACAAGTTCGACTTGGTTCGATGCTTCGTTCGTCAGATTTGTGCATCTAAAGTATGTATGAAAAATTGCCATGGGATTTCTTCATGTTTCACCTTAGGCGCAATTCCTTACACAATTTATGAGGAATTTACGATATAATTATTGAACCCTTTGGAGACGGTATTTTCGCCTATCTGGATGCAGCCTCGCTGGTCTAGAACACGTTTGTAAAGGTCGGTTTTCTTGAGTAGGCTAATGTGACCCTTCCGTCTCCAAAGGGATAAACAAGCTTCTAATTAGTCTTAAGGCCCATTTACACAACAGGTATTCTTCGATATAACGTACCCTCGATATAGCGTACCCTCGATATAGCGAATTCGATATAATGTACATTATGCTTCGATATATCGTACAACATTGAAAATTTTTATTTTTCCCACGTATGACCCTTAGATAATCTACGAAATCACTCAAATCAATGTTTTGTTGCAGCATTAGCCTTCTAACCCAGAATTAGCGCAATTTGGGGAAAAATTTAGTGTACGTTATATCGAAGCAAAATGTACGTTATATCGAAGCACAAAAAACGAGTTGATTTTTTCGTCAAAACTCAAGTTTTTCATTATTGGTTTTGTGAATTTCACCGAAATCATTATTTTGGATTAATTTTACGTCGAATACATCAATACTAGCATAAAACATATTAAATTTTTCTCTGCTTCGATATAACGTACATTTCGATATAACGTACAAAGAGAAAACTTTTTTGTACGTTATATCGAAGAGTACCTGTATATGATTTGTCGGTCTGGTGTGATTGGCATTTGATTTCATACGTGTTTTCGAGCAATCGCTCATATCAGGACCGACAAATCCTAGGGTGAGTGTGACGACAAACTTGTGTTAGAACCACGAACTGTGCAGAATCTTGCCTCCGCTTTTTTACTTAAGTTATGACCAGGTTACGAGAATAGTTTGTAGAAAATTGTTTGAAGGATTTCTTCAAAGCTGTGTTTTAGATTTTAGGATGATTTAAGAGTTTCTGGAGAAAATTATGCTGGTAGAGTGAATTGAAAATATTTAGCAGAGTTTCCGTGAGTATTGTAGTGTCATCGGTGGGCATTCTCCATACATCTCGAAGACATACTTTTGGTCGTCCCCTCTTGTAGATTGTCCTTACAAAACTTTTGAAACATAGATTTTCGATACATAGTACTGGAGTCTTTGGCTTCTTCCTATCTTCTAGAGTCTACGTAAAGCCTGTATCCGCAATAATCGGGACACAGAAGTACGGCTGAAGCTCTGTAATGAATCGGTAAAATTGGCCAAATAATTGACTGAGAACTCTTTGGTGTATGTTTATTGTTTGTGTCAAATTCCATAAAAATCGATGCATTACGTTTTACTGTGGATGAAAAACAAACATACGTGATTTTAAGCATTTTGTACAATCATGGCCAATTTTATTTCGCATAATAGATGGTTCTTTTATGCTACAGCTCAAAGTTCTGTGATGATAATTATGAAATTTCGTTAGCAGTTATGATACCTATAGAGACACATTCTTGCAAAATTTCATCAACTTTGATCAATTGGTTTGAAAGCTACCTTATTCCTATTCATAACTTTTGAGTTTCTCTGACAGTTTCCATGAGATTTTTACAGAAGGTACTTGCTTGCAAAATTTGATGATTATTGATATAGCACTTTCAATAGTACAATCGAAACATCAAAAGGTGCTTACTAATTGCTGTCTGAGGGGCGAAAATTACGTTAGGTCCCAATACATGTTTCGACTATAAAATTGTTGATACTGCATCGATTTATTTTGAAATTTTGCCTATGTAACAAATGGAGATTGAGAGGTTTGTGTTCAAAATTTCAGCCATTTCCTTTGCCAAATTCAAAAGTTATAGCACTGACAAGCAAAGTAAGGGGCTGTACAAAATTTAATGGCGCACATTCCACTTTTTCATTGCTACAACAAAAAGTACTGTACCGATTCACATGAAATTTTGTAGGTGAAATGAACACATCTTAAGATATTATTAGGCCAAATTTGAGCAGTTTCAATGTATCTATTGCAGAGATACAGCTGTATTTCTGTGTTCCGATCATTGCGGATATAGGCTTTAGTTCATGGATTGGCCAATATGTGGGAACATCTTTGAACTTCCTACACTCAGCGAAAAAAACTAACGAAATTCATAAAAATACCTTATGATTTTTTGCCATAACTCAACTGTATGGATGCTACAAGAAAACCTTAGGAAACTAGTTTTCATAAGTTATCCTTATGGCTTGACATAAGAAAATCTTATGAAAATGAGTTTTAATAAGGTTGTCCTCATGGCATTCATATAGTTCAACTATGGCAAAAATCTTATGAATTTCCTAAGGTTTTTTAGTTGCGTGTACGTTAACATAATAAAATTTTATTATTATTTTTTTGTGATGAATTCTTAAATCGGCACACCGCACACCGCCACATGTGGTCGTGTGCTCGCATCGCACCCCCTTTTAGATCGCATTCGAAGCCGCACTTTCTTCCAAACGTGCGAGTTGCGCTCCGGCGATGTATACCAATGGGGTAGGCATGGACGGACGGATGGATGGATGGGTTGGTATAGTTCCGATCGGTTCAGCAGATGTTAGTTTTATCCACGCGTTTGGCCAGAGTGTTGTGTAGTTGTCTGGCTTCTACCGTCTGCTCGTTCGTCGTAGTGTGTTATGATTTGTAACCGAGCGAGAGTGTTGTTGGGTTGTCGTCGCTGGATGGTTGAATCATTCCTCCTCTGTCCATGAGATTGTATATCTTATACTGGTGGAAGAGGGTACAGTCTTATAGTGGATCTATCCCCGGCGTGGTCGTTAGAGAAATCTTCCTGCTCGCGGTCGCTTTTAGTGAAGTTTTAGTGGAAATATTCAATTGGATTAGAAGAATTATCAAGGTGGAATAGTTGGGAAAACATATTTGACAGTGTTTTGCTAGTGAGATCAAATAAGTTACTACGCAATGTGATTGATTGCGACGAATAAAATAACGGCCAACTTTCCGTTCAGTGTACTGTTAATACTCAATATTCAAGAGATTATTGATTAGGGGAAATAATAAAGCAAAATGGTGCTCTACAAGCTGATGGTGGTGCATTGGTCTATTTTTACGCTTTTTATACAGTTGGTGTTCTGTGCATCTGCATTTACAAGTAAGTTGATGAGATGTTTCCATCTGCCTGCACTTCTAGCTGGTTCTTCGGAACAAATTGAAGATAGTTGTCGTACAACTGGTTGGGCGCCGTCATATCGGAAGACATGTTGAAGGCCGCCTTTCTAATCGATGTGAAACACATGAGATGAGACCAAATAGATGATATTGTTGCAATAAAATCAAAAGTGGAAATTGAAGATAACGGTAGTGACTAGTGCGAAAAGAGGTCATACAACTTTCTGCTGGTCCAATAAATGAAGATCACGAGAAGAAACGCGCGTGCTGTTGATACTTGAGCCTGCTCTCTCACGCCAGCCAGTGTTTGTGTAACTTCATTTTAAAATTAGCAAAAAGTGGAACTTACTGGAACGGACGATGATTCGAGCAAGATTGGATTAATAAAGAAACGAAAGGTTTCGAAAGTTGAAGCGAAACGGAGATCATTTCATGAGAAATTATATCGCAACCTCTTCGTCTGTCGTTCGTCGGCGGTTCATGGTGGCGCATCGAATTACGAAAGTTCAAACGGCAGACAGGAACATATGGCTAATGGAGCAGCTGAAGGGAGTCGTACAAATAATAAAAGTGCTTATTATTACAAAATGTGGGTGTGCACTCGTGGTTGATGTGGTGACTGAACGGCGGTTTGAAAAAGACGAATTGGAGAATATTTGCATAATAGTCTTGAAGTGTGAGCGATCATTATTTTTATATGGAACAGAAGATTTAAATTATACAATTTGTAATAAACAGTAATGAAACTATGCTTGTGACATGCAAGTGTCATACAACTTAGGTCAAATGTTCTTGTAATAGGTAGCGAAAACAAACGATACTGATTGCAAAAATGACTCATACAAGGACATCCTTTTTATGGCCTCGATTTTTTTATCCTAATTGTTCAACTGTGAAAGTTGTCTGGTTTCCATTAGTGTGATGTTTAAGCACTTTCTGCACTTATATGGTACGACCTTGAGTATGTTAACAAAAAGTCAATCTGCCTAACGAGATTTGTTAGCTTGCTTTAAAGTATTATTACTCCTACGAAGTGGGGCATCCTTAATAGCAGTTATGTTATGCTGAAGTAAACGCTTGCAGAAGGACACTCAAACGTGATTTGAGTGTGTTACGTAATTAACACCTCGTTTAAACTAACCAACTGGTTGACCTTCGAAGATTTCTATACCAGTTAGGATTCGGTGATTTGTCGTAGTGTTCACGATCAATGGGTATAACAACTTGCCTCTGCGGCTGGCGCCGAATGCATAATTGCATGGCACTCAAATTTGCATTTTGTGCCGTATTCACAACGCTTCTCAGATGAACAGTGGTTTAAAGTTTCATGATGAAGATGGAAGACACAATGCAGAAGGAGACCTGTAGTCTTTTGTGTTATTGGTTAGCAAGGGCCACGAATAATGTTCATCAACTGTGTCGAAAGATATGGAGACGCATGGTCATTAGTAGTTTCATAGGGAGAACCAAATTTAGTTAAGTTTCCCATTAGTCGGTTGTATGCAAGCTTATAGGGGACCAGAACCAATCTTAAGCAAAGTGTACATATTTTCATCCCATCGAAAACAAAGCATATAAGCGCTGTTTGTTTTGTTTTGTTTTTTTTTTATGTTTTGTGTTAGGAGTGAGCATGATAACAAAAAGGACTTACCGTCAAACGGGGTTACTTGCAACAGCGGTGTAACTTGCAACACGATAACATACACTAAATGTGAAGCATTTTCTAATAATAATGAAAACTAGTATGCCCTACAATTTCGGTTATAGAGATAATGTGTATCAAAGATTGATTTAGTATAAAAATAAGCATTGTTTATTTGTTTATGGTTTAGCTACACTGTTAAAATGGATTGCTCATTTTCTGCCATAAAAACAAGTATGAAAATCGTGCTTGACCTCTCCCTTAAGGTAAGTGCGATAAGTCTGATGACCTTGCTTGCAGTTAGGGTACCTAATAGTAAGCTTAGCTAAACGATAAAAGTTTGATAAACTTATCGACTAAGTAATATAACAAATCATTATTATATTCGACAACCACTATGAGGTAACTTGCAACAGTTGAATTTGACGCAATCTTCTATTATTTATCTTCATTCCACAATATATTTGTCAGAAATAACCGAAATGGATCATTTATTGATTACGTAACGCGTTCATTTCCAAATGACAATTATTTTTTTACATTTTTTTGTACGTGACTTGAAGGTTGTTAGGAAATACCACATTTTGAAGTTTCATTCATGTTTCATCAAGTTAAAAGTTCAATTTTTGTTTATGAACGCTGTAAAGCAATCACCAACATCAATTCTGAACCTAGATGGAGTAAATTATTTCAGTTTTAATACCCAAATTAGCGAGTTTGACATTTACAAAGTAGTTTAAATCATGTTAATTTAGCTGAAATTGCCAAACACCACTTCAAACTTAAAGCTACTTGAAGATGACTCCCTCTACCTTTTCAAAAAAATGACAATAATCATTGTTGACATTTTATAATGAGTGCTAAGTCACGAGAATCATATATATTTTGAGTTTGAGGGACATGAGACCTGTTGCTAAACGATATACTCTCGCTTGCAATAACTATCATTCCTTTCATGAAAAAATATATGTCAATTGGTTAGTGTACATCTTTTCATGGTATGTTTCATGCATAACATCAAAAAATTACAATACGATCAAATACTAGAATGTTAGTGCTGTTCAATGATAGCTAACTTAGCTTTATGTCCTATGTTGCAAGTTACCCCACAGATGGGGAAACTTGCAACAAGCATGTTTTTCGCACCTCCTGATTAGGTGGCAATTTATTTTGGTAAACCAAGTGCTCCATAGTATTCTACTCGGGGTAATTAGCGTACACGATGCTTCACAAGGGCCCATATAGCCGAGGCGGTAAACGCACGGGTATTCAGCATGACCATGCTGAGGGTGACGGGTTCGATTCCCGGTCGGTCCAG
Source organism: Aedes albopictus (assembly GCF_035046485.1). Classification (NCBI taxonomy): domain Eukaryota; kingdom Metazoa; phylum Arthropoda; class Insecta; order Diptera; family Culicidae; genus Aedes; species Aedes albopictus. The sequence goes on from NW_026916949.1 coordinate 47,304, forward strand.
GATCTTTTCGTAAATTTCCTTGACTTCCTTGGGCATAGAGTATCTTCGTGCCTGCCACACGATATACGCATGCAAAATGGTCATTGGCAGAGGAAGCTCTCAGTTAATAACTGTGGAAGTGCTCATAGAACACTAAGCTGAGAAGCAGGCTTTGTCCCAGTGAGGACGTTACGCCAATAAGAGGAGAGGAGGAGGATGCTTTACAGGATGTTTCAAATGTTTAGATTTTCAATGATATTGCTTCAAAGTCGATAAGTGTTGCAAGTTACCCCATTTGACGGTATCTCAGCGTGTTCCAAAGCTGCAGTGCCCAAATGGTCCCAGACCCTATTCATGTAAACTCATACAAATGCAGTGATATTGTCAACAATTTTACACATGATTTCTATTGGAAACAAGGATTTGTCGAATTGATTGAATTAGAGTGCTTTGTTTGGTTGATTGGGTTTTGGTTTGTCCACCCTTTTGCATTCACTCTCTCTTCCATTATATTTCTTTTTGACATTTCCTCTTCACATCTCGGAAAGTATTTCTGGGAAAATTCCTTTCTGTAATTACTGAAAAAAATCTTAGAATTTTCCTTTTTTTTTTAATATGAGATTTCTTCTCCCGATTATACCAAATTATGATGTTGGAAACCAAACTTGTTGGCTGCCAGCTTATAACAGCACTACGGACCACCTGTTCCGGGGTAAAAGTCCGCCAAACAGGGAACCCCAATCCATGGGATCTTTTGATCCATGGTGAGGGACGAATGATTGAAGAGGCTTAAACATGCTTTAACGGAGCCCGTAACTTGGGTAGATCACCTTTTCGTGTTACGTTACGGTGAAAGATCTACCAAAACAAACCACTTAGCACTTCCAACTACTGGAACAGTATATTTTAATAATTTAAAGAATACATTTTGGTGTCCTTTGGTCTTCATTACATTTCATACTTACCTTCTTTTTGAAAGCGATAGCGTTTTGACAGTGATCGAAATGATCTAGAAACAAGAAAAAAATGGTTAATACATATTCCTTATCTTCTATTCATTGTTCACTGGTTTGAGAGGCAGAAAGAACTAGGGTTTCAATGCATGGTCAGTATCGGTATTATTGTTTGACTTTTCGTTAATCTTCGGGCGATCGCGCTGTTGCATTTTGTACAACACGTTGAAAAAATCTCGCTATTTGTACTCACGCCAATAAAAATAAAAAAGGATTCCAAGAATTATGTAATACCTAAGCTAACGAGAGACCCTAGAATTTTTACTCAAATTGATTCAGTTTTTTAAATTAAAAAAGTCAAAGCTGCCAAGTTAAAGGAGCGCGCTTGAGAGATTTAAAGGTGTGGTAATGCGGGGTTTAAAAAGGCATTTAAGGACGCACGGGACGACGTGTAATTTTTCCTATCTTCCCTCTCATTCTAACAATTTGCCTCGCGATTTTGAAGATGCAAATATCAATTTCCACTGCACTAACGTAGCTGAAACTTTAGTCGATTGTGCACCGCAAGTGAGCAAATGAACGATCGAATTTCTAGTCAATAATATGAAGTAGAAGTTGAGATTTGCTTCTTACTAACAACAGAGCTGTGCTGGCACCACTGGCGAGGGACCACGAACCGGTAATTAACAAGTGAAACTGGTTGACAATTCACTTTGACGTTTCGATGAGGTACATCTGTCAGGAGGATGAGATAGCGAAAATTGATAGAGATTGTCGCAAATACGAGTTTTTCCAAAATCTTTATTACATATTTCTCTTAATAATAGCATAAAATTAAAGCTTATAGATTGTTTACCAGTGTTGAATTGGAATTGATTTGATTCTCGTAAGTAAATTAATGATAGTGACATGCAGAAAGGATAAAGTTGTTAATAAAAAATCTTATATCATTATCTAGTGTCGCTGGGAAATATAGGCTTAAATCTACTTAAAATTATATAATTCATACTTACCCGGCATAGTGGTTGAATCTAAAACGAATCTTAAAGCTATTGTGAGTAAAGTTAACATTGAAACATACATAACATGAAATTAAAATTTGACAAATGAAACTTAGGCTACGAGGTAAACGAGACTACACACCTATTCCATCATCCGCTGCATGAGGCGATAGAACTAAACTACTTCTTGTAAGTACATTGTAAGTCATTTGCAACATAATTCTAATAAAATGAATATTAGTTTTAGCTTCTACAAAAGCTGCTGGAAAAAATCTAGTGTTTCTGCCACCGGTCCGAACAAGAGCAATGGCGGACGATTCAACCACCGTCCCGTCCGGCCTTAATGGAATCTAAGAAGGGTGGCTACAGTGGCGTTTCAGTGCGTTTTGAACGTTTCTTTTATTCTTCAACCACTTAACCTCATTTACAGCTCTTTTGTACACTAGGGCACTGCGTGAGCGATTCCAATTGGCAGCTGCATTTACACTTTGTGCAGCGCCTAAATGTTTTCTATTCTTATTCTAATGTTTCGAATTGGTTGAATTTGCGTTGCTTTTACATTTCTACCCTGTCCACGGTAGAATGATGAACCCGAGGATGTTGATGTGTGGCTTTTGTTTCTTTTCCAGTCCAGTTGGGGATCCATTATGAGTAACCCTTAGCCGATATCCACGTTCCCGGATCCGTTGAAACATATGCGCAGAAGAGGGTCAGGTGTCAGCCGCTCTCATGGTAAGAGCAACTGACGAAAAATTGCAAGTGCC